>NW_023502216.1:0-123245 GCF_013396075.1 Fusarium subglutinans
ACTAACTTAATAATATTAACTTAATAAAGCTTTGCTTTTTAAAAGATAATTAATATTTAAATTATATTAGATTTTAAAGATATTTAGATATACCTTTTAAGGCTAACTTATAAACTTAAAAAAAAAAAAAATATTCTTTACTTTTATATACTAAGGGCTAAAGCTTTTTTTAACTACTAATAACTTTATTTGTATACTAGGTAGAGGACTTATAATAGTCTTTATAAGAAATATATAAGCTATACTATAATAGTAGAAGCTTAGATAAGGAAGAAGAGAACCAAGCACATCCTCCTCTTAACATGTATAAGGTTAAACTCTGGAAAGAATCATTGCTTTATTTACATATCTGTCATGATATGCTCGATAATCAGACGGCCTTAAGTGGAAGTGGTCACTACGAGCATGACTGGAAGTTTATTACCCATATCAATAAGGCTCTGGATTCATAAAACAAACAAGTATTGCATACTGCCTCTTTAATTCTGGAGAGATTAAATATAGTTCTAGCGGAGAGAATACACATCCCTCCTTCTTTCATTGGATTGTAGTGATTATAGAGACCAAGATAATGGCATACCTCTTTTTTAAACTTGAATTTTGGACCTTGCAGTTAACCGTCTTATCCAGGATTTCCACTAACACGGAAGTTTGACCCAATCTGGACACACCGATACCACCGAGGGCCTCGGGTATACCCAAATAGCGTACGCACATAGATCATGAACTCATGATCAATTGATAGTTGAACCATTCCCATCAATCCTACCATTTTTTTAAATACAGCATATCGAAGAATCGTCTCAATCAGCAATGGCTCACGATCTATTGCCAGGCTTTACTAGCCAATTTATTGAGACCTCGGATGGTGTTTCCATTTTTGTCCGCGCCAAGATCGACTCAGCAAAACCCCCTCTTCTCCTCCTCCATGGTTTTCCTCAGACACACGTCGAGTATCACCGTATCGTACCCTTTCTACTCCCTCACTTCAGTATTATCCTTTTAGATCTACGTGGATATGGCCTGTCAGCTATCGTTCCCAGCACCAACGGATCCGGCTATTCCAAACGGCTGATGGCCAACGATTGCATCTCCGTCATGTCCCAGCTAGGATACGACAAGTTCCTCCTAGTTGGACACGATCGCGGTGCCAGAGTGGCGTACCGCCTCGCGTTTGATCATCCCGAGGCAGTTTCAAAACTTGTTGTAATCGACATTATCCCAACTGCAGCCATGTTTCAAGGCTTTGGGAATGTGACGGCTGGGTTGAAAGCCTACCACTGGCTATTTCTCGCTCAGCCAGACCCATTTCCCGAAACAATGATTCAGGGCGCGGATAATGGCAAGCACTACTTGGAACATACCCTAGCAAGTTGGACGAAGAAAAAGACACTTGAGGACTTTGACGAGAGGGCATTGGACGAGTACAGAAAGGCGTATTGCAGCAAAGAAAATATCCATAGTACCTGTGAGGACTACAGACCTGGAGCGTTCCTGGACAAGGCCTACGACGAAAAAGATCTTGAGGAGGGAAATAAGATACAGGCTCCCATGCTGGCGATCTGGGGCGACGCGGGTGTATCTGCCGAGTCTTTGCAAAACAAGTCAGAAGGTCCCCTTGAAATCTGGCAGAAGTATGCTCAGAATGTGCGTGGTAGAGCGTTGGAGTGCGGACACTTTATTCCTGAAGAGGATCCAGAAGGTCTAGCGGAAGCACTGATACCATTCCTTCTACAAGACTAGCCAACGAACTTTGTATCTTATCCTTCCTTCTTGATTTAATGATGAATTAAGAACGCAAAGGAATGAACTCTATTCAAGTGTCGAACCTCTTCTATCGGCCTCCCCACCCAACGAGTTCCTCGTGGCACCGCTCCCATCCGTCAAAATACGGAAACCTATAATCGCCTCCAAGTTTCGACTTCGCTGATCTTGCGAGATATTCTAGAATCATGTTTCCCCATAACCAAGTCAACGCGCCCTCACCCGGGTGTGTACCATCTTCATACCAGCTCCCCATTAGACTAACGATACGACCCCATTCAAAGACCTCATGTCCATACTGCTCTGCCAAAGCGCGTCCAAGACGGTCCATCTCAACTACCATGATATCTCCTGAGCCAGTCTTTTGGTGATACGTTAGACTTCGCCACATCATAGGCGTGTCTGGAAATTCTCTGATGAGCATCTCTGCATACTTCTTCGTACGAGCTAAGAAGAAATGCAGTTCGTCCCAGACCATTTTCCTGTGTCTCCCGTTCAGGGTGACGTTCTGTCCTTCGTGGAGCTTTTGTCCGCCGACTTGGAAGCCTCTCTGGTCCCAGAGCCCATTCTGCCAGAGTATCAGATCGGGCCTGCCATTGGGGCCACGGATATCTCGCTCATGTGGTTGCCAAAGCTCTTCCCAGCGTCTCTCAAATGGGATGATGCGCATCTGCTTGTACCAAAACCATTCGGGCCTGTAGGTAAAACCGCCTGCGGAGTGGAAGGCAGTGAATGTCAGGTTGAATGCGGGGATGTGGCAGACACCCATGGGCCACTGCTCTATCTCGTGAAGCTTGGGGAATTCCATGTCGTGGCCGAACTCATGGCAGACATACCTGGCTGCTCGCCTGTCGATAGAGTCGCCGAATGATACGACTCGACGGCCCCAGAGCCAGCCGAACTCAGCATCGTTTCTCATCCTGTGATAATCTTCTGATGTTGCGTTGGTGATATGCGCCATGGCTTCCTTTCGACGCTTATTCTCCTTTACTGCCAGCTTCATCCATTCTATAGGTATATCCGATCCTGTAAAGAATGTCCGCGGGACGTCTGTATCGTTGAAGATGAGGTCTCCTCCCGTGTGAGGATACTCTGCAGTTTCGGGATCCTCAGAGTTGAGAAACTTGTCTGTGAATGGCATCCATCGCGTCTCTCTGTATCTCTCTGTTTCTGCTGGTACATAGAGATAGCCCGGACGGCGATAGGGGTCTTTGCAGTTACCGAACTTTCCGTCTTTGGGATCGGCCTCTGCTGTAGTTTGTGGAGCCGAACTGTTGGTCACGAGTGGTTAATAACATCTGGTGCCATTTGTATAAGTTTGCACTTACTCGCTGCAAAACTCTGCGGCTTTCGCATGGGCGTAGTCCAAAGGCGACTTGATTGAGTCGGTGTAAAATGCAAAAAGAAGGAAAAAGAGAAAGACAATGCCTGTCGACAGAAACCACAGCTTGTATGCTGGACCCGCAGTAGCCACCGCCATTTTAACGGATAATGTGCTCTTACGAGAGGAAAAGGCGGACAAGCCTCAAGATTATAAGGACAGGGCATCAGTTCAAATAGCCGAATGATCAACGCAAGGGACGAAACAACCTTCTTTTTAGAGCCGGGTATTGGAATGGGGATAAGCAGGGCTGAACCAGTATTTCCAGCCACCAACGCCACTAGACCGATAACCCAATAATTCTACTACGAAAGGGAAGCTGTGTCTTTGGATTGATAATTATACTGGCCGAGGGAGACATGAGAAATGCGCCACCAGTATTCGCCTGAAACAGTCAATTTACCCCTTGAGAAACGGTATCGCTTGTGATCTGCGACCCCTTGCAGCCGCCTTTGACCCTGAGAGTATAGATACACGCTAATTGGTCGTGCTAGGAATGCAAGTCCCTTGTGGCTTATAGAGGGGTCGATGGCCCTTTTGGTCGAGATGGATAATGATGTTTTAATTCCGACTCTGCAATTGAAATACAATATTCTTTCAAGGGGATGAAATAAAGCTCAGGACCTCTATCCTAGGCGTCGAAAAGCCTTAGGTAAACTTAATATGATTTAGTGTAATTTAGTGTAATTTAGAGGACCTTAGACTAAGTATTTTTAACACCTTAGTTTAATGTCAGAAGTCTTCTTACACCCTGAGGTCTATGTAGAAAAGACAGACAAATACCTCTAGTAACCGTCGCTTTAATGATTATCTACTTCCGTGATACACGTAAGCGACCCAAGGAGCAGGCCTCTCATTCTCATCCTCGTCCAACGGCACAATATCCCTTGCCGATCTCCCGTCACTCAACCCATCTTTGAATGCATTCTCACGATCTTTGACGTTGACAATCGATGCATCAACATCCCTTTTAACCGCCCGCATATTCGCATCAGTCACCCAATTATCACGTATCTTCCGAACAGCTTTATGCAGCCCTCGACACACAGATCCATCCTCCATGCCAGAATCTTTCAGCTCTTGATAGACTGTCTCCGCAACATCAACGCAAGCCTCATCGCCGACCTCCCAGAGCGTTCCGACCACGTGCCGAAAGCCAGCTAGTCGGCATGCGCTAATCAAATGCAGGCTCTCATCCAAAAGGCGTTTATCTTTGATCTGGCTTGTCCCGCAAGCTGAGAGATATGCCAGGAACGGTGGATTGTCGCGCAGCTTGAGATTCAATAGGTCAGATACTGCCAAAGACTGTGTTTGCCAGTCTTCAAGACGTAGTTGACTCTTCAGTGGGTTTGTGTCGTCAGTCTCGCCGTGACCAGCAAAGTGGAAGATGTCACAGTCCTTCAACTCCGCCAGTACGTCCTGAGTTTCTCGTTTTGGCTCCACGGTACGGAGCTCCATTGACTCGCACATCTTTCGTACAATCGAGACCTCTTTGGGGGCATGAGGTAGGCTGGAACTACCGGGCGTTCTCTGCATAGCGACCAAAATCGCCTTGGCAGAAGAGCTTCGCTTATCCTTCGCCGCTCCCTCTAAAATGGCGTTCAGCGATGAGCTATAAGACGACATGACTCTGTCTATGACGGTGTGGCCATTTTTCTTTTGGTGATAGCCAGCTGCGTGCAGTGGAAAGCGACTTAATGCTCCCGTAGGTATCCAGCATATCTGGGGCCATTCACTAGAAGGCATCTCCGTGTAACCCAGATGTTCAAGAATAGGTCCCATGATAGTATCCCAAAGCCATTCCATGGTGTTTAGACTTCCCAAGTTTCCGTCGCGGAGTCTCCGTTCCAGCTCTTCTACAGATAAGTCAGGCAGGGGCATGGCCTCAACGACGTGTTTAATAATGAAAGCATCACAACGAAAGCTGACATTAATAATCACCATTGGGCCGTTCCTCGTGAACCCTGTGAAGCCTGTGTTGTCTGGTTTTAAACGGGTGCTGAAGTTGTCCATGAAGTCGTCGACAATTTTGCTCGCTTCTAACCTCCTAGTAAGTTCCGCTGTGCCTGACGTCAGCTCATCGGAAGAAAGACCTGGTAGCTGTACAGGATTCTCAAGTCGCCCTATACTGCTCAGAAGCGTCTCCTTATACGCCGGCTTCAAGTCCGCAAATTTCCGACTGTCAAAATCAAGACGAAGATCATATAAAAGGTCCGCGGCGACTCCACGACCTCTTTCTAATAGAGCCAGACTAGCACCCTCAGCTTTGCCGGCTTGGAGCGAAAAGGCGGCGGCGAAAGATGCAAGGCCACTGATTCTTGAAAGAAGAGATTGGGCTTCTGACCATCGTAGATAACGGGGTGTGTAGGCAGGGATAAGTTCGAGCGCGTACTCCGCAATCTTCAAGCCCTTCTCCCAGTTCTCGAGAGTTTTGTACGATTCCATCAATCGCTGCGCAAGGACTAAACTGTCGGATATGTTTGCAGCTGGCATGAAGACCCAAAAGTCGCTCTCATCGGCATCGATGGCCTTGAGAAGATCGTCCTGACATTTCGTAACCTTGTACTTGGTCGTGTAGCACAGTCCCAGTAGGCCTGCGATATCGACCACTTGGAAGGCCTCCTGTGCCTCAACATCCACAGCATCCTGTGCGTAGCGAATGGCTTCATTGATATCGTCGAGGGTACCACCGTTATGATGCTTCGCGAGATAGCAGTTTGCCAAACTTTGTAGCACCTGGACGACATCTGAGACTTCCAGCTCCGTTCGAGCTAGCTGGAGAGCCTTCTCCGAATTGGATATTGCAACCTTCATGTCCTCCGGCGCCTTTGTCAGCTCAAATCGGATTAGATAAGCACTGCCGAGCCAAGGAAGGGTGATATACTCCGGTAGAGGGGATTTGAGATATAGCTCGATCGCAGCGTCAATGTCTTTGACGTCGTTCCTAGTAATCATGAACTTGAAACGGTAGGCACTGGCTAGCCCTGGAACAAGTTCCTTGTCATTGAGATGTTGTTCTTTCGCTTGCTCGAGTAGCTTGATGGATTCTTGTAAATCACCCTCGTCCCTAAATACTCTGTAGGAGACAAGCTTAGAGCACCCAAGATGACGTAACCATTTTGCACACTCAATCTGACTCTCTCCTGCCAGATGAAGACATTCCTGGTGTACTTCCAATGCCATCTTCAGATCATCGAGTTTGTAGTTGTAGAAAAGCTTGTCGGAATATAAATTGCCGAGACGACCGAGAACATCAGGGCGCAGAGGATCTTCCGAAGAGAGGTGACTGATCATTTCTCGGAATTTTGAGATGGCCATATCCAGGTGACGAAGGCGATCCTTTTGGTCCTCTTCCCCACAGTCGGAGGCTATCGACCTCTTGTAGTACTCTTCGTAACACCTCGCAACGAGGTGGAGCCGTGCGGAATGCGTGATATGACCATCCTGAATAAAGGCGAGTGCCGAATTCGCAGCCTCCAAAGCCAGGGAGAGGTAGTTCTCATCGTTTGACTCTTTGTAATATCTGAAACATTGCTCCGCGACGGCAAACAGACGAGGGTGGCAGTCCCGCTTTTCTGGGAGTAAGGCACATACACGTCTTTCGTTGATGAGCGTGAAAGAGCCTTTCGTGTTAGTGCCAAGATGAACCATGTAAGCCCCATCAGGAGAGCTTTGAACCCAGTTGTAATATTCATCGTTTCTCTTCAGCTTCTCTCCACATCTACGAGCCTCTTGATGAAGTTCTTCAGACTGTTCAAGATCGCTCGAAATACCCTCTCTGAGATACTTGTGCTGTAAGCAGAATGATAGCTGGTCCGATGCCAGGTACCGATTAGCACAGTCCGGGAGTGTTTCGCCAAAGGTCAGGTTGTAAGCCTCAACTCCGCAATCGATCGCCAGATTGAGATCAGAGGATCTTCCCGTCTTTGTAAATCGTCTGTGAATGGCCATACATAGGACTGAAAGATAGAATGGTCTACCAGGATGGTCTTCCAGCGACAGCTCCACAGCTTTCCTGGCTGCCGTGACCATCTCTTCTAGCTCGGAGGCGTCATTTGAAGTTGAAAGACTGCACTCTGAGCAGAGTACAAGACAGCACAACTGCCAAGACAGGTCGGGGCTGTCTGGTGAAACAAGGCCCAGACTCTCTCTGGCATATCCCATTGCTAGATCGTTCTCGCCCGTTCCCAAGAGCATCAATGCCATGCTACTAAGGTACTGTGACCTAAGCTCCGGAGTGTATGGAATGGCCTCCAAGTGTTCATATAGCTTATTAGAAAGCTGGTACGATTTCTCGATGTCGAGAATATACGGAATATAGACGCGGTCCCCTCTGAAGCACCAGATGGACCGGCCGTCAACATTCCTCGTTTCTCTTTCCATGGCCATCGCCTCTTTGAGGTGTTCTCGATCGCCCGTTGCGACGTATAGCTCACCGAGCAGTGACGTGAGATTAGCATGAGAAAGATAACGAGTGAACTGGCCAGGTTCTAGATCTTGCCTCTCCAGCTCAACGGCTTCTTCTAGAGCAGACAGCGTCGGCGTCCGCAAGTACTGCTCGTGCAAGGCTATTGCAAGTCTATGACGAATGATGCAATGGGAATTGGGGTATCTGTTTGGGAGTGAACTCTCAGCAAGTCTTGCCAGCTCAACTGCCAAGTCTATATGCGTAACTTCACCGGTCATGCGGTACTTCCAGAGAAGGCACTCTACCAACTTGCTCAGAGGCTTAGTAGGAGATTGTGACATGGTGGATTCCCTCATCTTTTGTAACAGGTCGATGATGTGATCGACATTGGATTCTGTCTTGTTGATGCGACACTGCTGGTAGGTCACTTCGCCGAAATTGTTCAAGGCCAGCGCGTAGTTTGGGTCATCTGCTTTCGCCGTGCTGAAGATCTTTGTCACAATGGCGACAGCTTCATCGAGGTCGACAGTATCTCCTGTTCGCTCGTGCTGGAAACAAAGGCAATGCGCCAGCTGCAAGGAATACCGCCTCTGGTCTTCTGAATCTGTTTCTGACTCCTCAATTAACTGCCGAAAAATGGCTTTTGCCTGCAAAAGTAGGGGCTGTAGAAAGCTGAATTCGGAGTATAACTGCATTAGTCGGCTGCCCAAACTGCTCCGCAATGCTTGACTGGGCACCAGTTCGACCATTTGTCTCATAATTTTCACAACGTCTTGAAGATCGCCACCCATTCCCCTTACTTCGTATCGTTCATACTGCCGTAGACATAGTTCGTGAAGAGAATCCATTCGGCTCGTTCCAAATAATTTGATGCATGCAGGCCACTCGATGGCTTCGGCAAAGTGTGCTTGACGTGCTGTAGCCTCAGTTCTGTAGACCCAATCGCTTGCCAGCATGCTGAACAGCGTGGCTTTTGACTTGGGACCCGGAGTAAAGAGTATCTTTGCCACGGTCGCTGCTGAGGCCATCGAGTCATCAAGATCGGTCATGTCACCAGTCTGCTGATAACGAAGATACAACAGACCACTCCTAAACCTGTGACACCTGACACTGAGTGACTCCAGGCCTCCACGTTCCGAATCTATTGCTCTTTTGGAGTCCTTGACGCTCTCGTTCATATGTTCCATCATTCCACTTAAACAGTAGAGGCAGTAGAAAGCTTCAGCACGATACTGTAGAACTGTCTTCTTTCTGTCGCCTAGACACTCTAACAACATTTCATCACAGATGTCTATGGCTTCGAGTACATCATACTGGTCCCAGGTAGCAGGAATCCGCATAATAAGGGCCTCTATGAGGTTTTCTGATGGACCAAAGTTGATATCGTTGGAGACAGTTCTGCAGATCTCGATAGCTTTATCAACGTCTTCGATTGCTTTGCTCAGTGAATATCGATGAAGAATAATTGAACCGAAGTGGTCCAGCCATTCACCCCGAAGGGGAAAGTCATCGGGGATGAGCTCAAACGCAGCATGTGATTTGTTGATGCCCTCGTCTATGTCTGTGAAGGCTGAACCCAGATCTGATTGCTCAAAGGATTCATCCCAACGACCAAAGCTGAGCATGTCACTAGTGTATGGAGGTCCCTGTGCGGGGGGTAGATAGATCTGCTGTTTTGCGGCTTTGATGCAATAGTCCATGTCCCAGACAGCTTTTTTGCGGCGAAACCTTAGACAAAGCATGTCTCCCAGGACTAGCAGACACTTTGCATGTTGAAAGCCAGTGCAGATGTACTCCAGAGCCTTTCGTTCCAACTCGATTGCATCATCCAAGGACTCTTCTGTTCCAAAGCGTAGATAGTGCTGCAAAGTGAGCCTTGAAAGCTCACAAAACATTCTTCTCTCATGAAGATGTGTTGGTGTCGAGGCGAGATTATCTCTTCGTGATTGGATCTCTTCATTCAGCCACTCGTCGGTCGTGGCAGGGTCAAACCAGTCTACGGCCTGACTATGTGTGTCATCCGGAGCAAGCTCTACTCTAGGAAGGTACTTGAAGAATGAATCATGAGCTCTATCCTGCGTTTTCATCCCTTCCATGTTTGCTATCTCGCCGTTGTTGCCTATTCGTAGCTCACATGAGTAAGATGCGGGGTAATTTTGCATAACGCACAAGGCTGAATGAAGAAGAATACGGTGGACGTTATAGAACTGGAGATATATGAACAGGAAACTTGTTTTCTCTGCAAGGTAAAAATGTATCGCTGTTAAAGAATCGGGATGAATCGTGTGAAGAGATAATTCGGTTATAATGTGTCCCACTGCCAAGGCCACTCAGCCGCACGCGTGCTTGTTGCTGAAATCGTGGACAGAGCTACATTGTAGTCTAATTGTTCCAGCGACCATAGCCGACAAAGACATCTACGGGTATATATAGCTAGCGAAGCATTCGACGCGAATCACATTATTAATGGACAATTGATTGCCATGGAGTCGGCGTAGGGTAGATCAGTCTGCTTCCCAGCATTGTGATAGTATTTCTTATCAGCGGTAGAGGCGCTAAGATAAGACGCTGCCAGTAAAAATGGATGAGAGACGCGTGAAGTTGGGGAAGCAACTTAACCTACAGTGATTACTTGGGCGTCAAGGGGATGCAATAAAACTTAGAACCTCTGACCTTAGGGGCGAAAAGCCTTAGGTAAATTTAGTATAATTTCTTATAATTTAGAAAATCTTAGACTAAGTATTTTTAGTGCCTTAATTTAATGTTAAAAGTCTTCTTGCACCTCAGGAGACATCTTTTCTTTATACACTTGAGCATGAGGTAACAATGCCTTGGAAATCACTCTTGGCAATTCGAATACCACCATGTCTCTTCTCGCTATATCGAGGAGAGTCAATGCGCAACTCTAATAAGCTTAGCTGTACAGCGCAAAACTCTGAAATGAAATAAACTGGGTTCAATACTAAGCGTATGCTAGCCCTCCTTCTATAGGCCTGTAACAAGACTAGTAGGCCAATCCTGACAATACACCCTTCGTATTTGCATACAAGACATCGATACGTGTTCCAGATACTGTCTGGACAACAAGTGATCGAGTTTGTTGGCAAGAACCAGGGCCAACCTCTTCAAACACAGGCCAGGTGGGCGTCACTGCTGCCACGATTTTGGTGAAGTCCACATTCGACCTTCTGAGATCATTTGACTGTCCAATCCACCAAATTGAGCACTGACTAGCTCCCATTGAATAAGCCGCAATTCCTGTCCCTCCCAGGACTGACTGAGCCACAGTAACAGGTCGCTCAATGTTGCGAGATTGAAGGAACATTTGGATGCCATTCTTGGGTGTCGTCCAAAAGACCGCAATCTCCTGTGAGCTTACCAAGGCCGAAGACAATGTTGCATTTGTAGATGCACTGCCAGACTGGGCAACTGTGGATTGGGAAATGACGCCCGAACTAGTAGTGCCAGCGTCTGACCAAGTGGAACTGACAATTCCACCCTCCGGAGTAACAAAGTAGAGGTAGGCAGTACTGCCAATGACCTGCGCAGTCAGTTGGGCAGAAGGGCTTGCCGTCCCAGCGGGAAGTGCTTCTGAGACGGGCTGCCAACCCGAGCCATTAATCCATCTGCAGCAACTGATGCCACCGTTTGGACCGACCCAGAAAAGGATCATTCCAGTATCACCCTCTAGTAAGACACTTGTCATGGAGCCTCCGTTGACTGTTGAAGCTACCCCAGCCTGGTTGAAGGGAAACCTTTCACCAGCTCCGGTGCCAGGGGGCGCCCATCCTGTGCCGGTATTGACTAGTCCATCAATAGCCCCAGCTGCCGTGATCCACCAAAACTGTTGGTTCGCAGAGTTGGCATACGCGGAAGCAAGGCAAGATCCTGTATTAGAAACGGTCGACGCACCGGCTAATTGCAGCGGATCCATTTCCGAACTTGTAAAGACGGACTGAGCTGTCTCAATAGATCCTGTGGGGGTTGTCCACCAGACATGCATATTGCTTGTTCCTGATACGTGGAGACTCGTCATCGTACACTCAGGGGCCACGAGAGGTAAACTATTCAATGAAAATGATGACATGAGAGTGGTCGTCGGGATGTGAAAAGTGGTATTCACAGGAGTAGCCCATAGACCGGGTGTAATGGGTGTGCATTGGATAGCGACCCTTGCGCCCGGAGTGAACAGATTGTTAGCTTGGGCCATGGTGAAAGTGGCAGTAACACTAGGCTTTTCAACCTTGACTGGGGGAAGGGTTTGTCCCGCAACGGTCAGAGTGACTTCTTGCGCGCTTACATCCAGTCCTGCAATCCATGTCCAGGTCACTTCGACGGATCCGAGGGAAGTAAAAGTGGCGGCTGGGGCGCTAGTGAAAGGCGGCGTGTTGATTGTGGGAATCTGCCAGGGATCGCTAGGAGAGCTCGTATCAAATAATGCTGGGTCGAAACCAGCCACGATGATCTGTCCCCCCTGAGACGCCAGAGTCTTTGGTAGTCCCGTCATAAAGGTTCCCTTATTTGTTGCTTCAAACGCGACGGGCCCATTACCAAGAAAGGTTGGCGTCGTAGATGAGCTTGTAATCATATTGACTTTTAGGCCTGTTGCCGTGTATTGTGCACCGCTGGGTAGGTAATGGTGAGATACAACTGCTCGCTACCCACGTCATAGTAGGTTGCTGAGTCAATCGTGGGGGTTGGGATGTCCGTGTTAAGGTCTGGGCTCGGCATTGTGTTTAGATATATGGAGTAAAACCACGATATGTTTTATGATTCCGTTTGGCTGATAGTAGCAAATAAATGGTGAACACTGGTTGAGAAGCTCACGTTGTTACATTTCTTTCGATGTTGCAGGGTGCGACACCGACTTTATCAAGAGTCGGGGCCGGAAACTTGCTTCACCAGTGGTTTCATAATCTATCGCTCACATGTTCAATAATTCAGTGTCTTCAGCCACGAATCGACGTCTCCTGCATTATCACATAGCTATTGGAACGCTAGCCTCACTATCGAGTTCTCGACTCTTGTCGATGTCTCAATTTCTATGGATGGCTTACCGGGACTCTCCCGATTACGCACTAAAGCGGAACGTGACCAATGAGAATCTGCTGGTGCGGAATTTCAGCTGCGCCTTCAACCGCCGCCATAATCTCTAGACGAGAGCTGGCCATCATCGCTAATCATGGTAAGTCTTGCTTCGAGCTGCAGAGATGTTCTCCAGTGTTCATGAAGGCGTAGACGCTACTGCTGAGATACAGATCCAGTCCATTAAATATTGGGCCTTGCTGCCTAGGCCTGTACATGCGGGCGACAACACTGCCCCAACCCGCTGTAGTGGGTGGGCTCATGTTGGCAATATTTACATCTCCAATGTTCTACGTGTTTTTACATTTTCAGAACGGATCAATCGCCTACCGCGACGGATTACGAATAGGTTTTGCTTAATTGAGCGGAATAACCATGTCATGAGAAAAATAAGGACCGTCGGAGTTCCGACCTGCCTATTTTTGCTAATCGCTCACCTGCGCAAAGACGCATGTCAAGGCCCCGCACCGCAGGCTACGCTGATGCTGATATGAATGGGCTGACATATTAGGCTTCAACCTCATTCACCTCATCGGCCTTAAGGTATAATAAGGACCAGAAGTCAGACTGAGTGTGCCAAGACAGCTGTTCATTCAATAATACTTATGGCTTTTACTACTATGACATCGCAAGACTCGCCTGCTAGTTTCGGAGTCATCGGCGCCAAGCCGCCAGTACTCTCGACTTCATCATCACCATATTCCATCATCTTTGAATGGACAGCACTACTCCCATTAGTCATTTATCTATCCACCAGTCGACTACCGCATCGATTAGTCGGCCAGACCGCATTGTCTGGCTATGTCCCCGTCGCACTATTCCCTCGCTTGGGAGTCATAGCAACTATAGCCGATTTCCTTCAACAAGGCCAAGAGTTCTTGGATCGTGCATCTTCTGGTAATGACCTTCGTAGGAAGGTCTGGGACGTCAACTGGGGAAGCATATTCCCCTGCGCCAACGGAGCGGTAGCCGCTATGCTCAGCGCTTACGCGCTTCGCAAAGTCAATGTTCAAAGGGTACCGGAAGAAGTGGAACAGATCCCTGGGTCAAAAGAAGGCTTCAAGCCTCTCAAACCCAGTAGCCCGTTTCGTCGCTATCAAAAGCTCCACATACTGCGCTTTACCGAGACAACGAAAGAGATAAGCCGTGCCCGATGTCTTTGGTCCGGTCTCCCTACCATCTTCGAGTTTCTTCTTCCCTTGGGGCTTCTCGGGGTCAGCATTGTCTGCTTTCTTTGCGGGCTCTACGGAACGGGTGTCGCAATGGTACTCGCCGTTCTCCTACGCATAAGTAGACACCTTATGGTTATCGAGCGACCAGATGGCTACCTCAAAAACAATGAGGCTGGTCTCCCAGGCTGTATGTTGGTGGCTCTGAATGAGAATGCTTCGACATGGTATCTATACATCGGTTCGCGTGGAATCATCGATACCATGCTTAACAAGACCATGGTACAATCGGTGCACTCCCCGCTGGGAATATGGCATGCTTACGCCCTACGAGCTTTGGAGGCGTTACAAATCCTCGTCATGACCTATGTCGCCGCTCAAAAAGGCTGGGATGGAGTTGCACTTCTATCGCTTGTTGTTGTTTCGTCTATGCTTGACTCTATAGCCTATAGTGATGATCGTTTAGCGTCACAATGGCTCGAGCGAGAAGGCGTAAATGTCGACGCGACTACTCTCCAGTTTAGTGGTCGAACACCGATGATTGGAACGATCCAGACTTTGGGTAACCAAAGATCGACTTCGTGGATGGACGGAATCATTGCTCCCTCAACTCGCCGTGATGCATGGCTTCGGAGGCTTTCATCTGATGGGAAAGAAGACGCTTTTGAGAAGGAAGTTAGTCTTGCTGACGAGGATTGGATCTATCTGAACGAGAGACTGACTCTTGCGGCTCGAGATATGATTCCACCCGATATCAGAGCTGAGTCGAGCCCATAAGATCAGCCTAAGATCGTCCAGCTCACACTTTAGTCACCGCTTTTTACATTCGACCAACTCGCAAAGCCCTCCTATTGGTATATCTCTTACTCAATACGATACCCTTTGTCTTTTTGCAGCCTCCTGGTTCCCATCTGAAGATCTCAGTATTATATGTCGGCCCCTAACTAGCACCCATTGGCTAAACGAAAGTCTCAACACGTATTCTCTCAATGACAGGTTGCGCGCTTGAAACCCTGCCCTTCTTCGTGGGGGCTTGGGAAGGATGTTCGTAGAGATAGACAGATTATCGATTTTAGTCATGCTGACTAACGGATATGTTGAATCTGATGGGCGAGTTCGATGGATATGACTTGCCAATGCATTGTACATGGCGTTGCCCACAGAGTCATTCATTGGATCTCCAAGCCGTTGCCATGGCAGTGCATCCCTCCGCAAGGTACCGACATATGGGAAGCAGCTTTCTGTGAGGCTAATGATCACATCCAGCTGTAATTTGGTGCCCGCTTCTTCAAGCTCAATGTTAAGGAAGACAACACTTTTCGGCTCAATAGAAAGCTGTGTCGTTTTAAACCCGTTAGCAACTGGCCCATCCATGAGATTCCCGAAAGGCTGTATTCCGCGGTTTATGGAAGACTGTCCGAAGGTGGCGACATATGTTGCGACAATTTGGATTTGCTTGGGATATTCTATTACGAACGTAGCTGATGATGTGGCCGGCTCCAAATAGTTATCGGCCCGAATAAAAAGAGGCTCGCGACGTCGTTCTTCATACCAATCCGCGAGGTCAAGTTGGCCCATACAGAGCTCATGAATGCGTGTTCGATAGTAGACGTCGGCGACAGCGTCGTGGGTGAGATGTATCCCGGTCTCTTTGTCCTCGGCATCGGAGGCGGACCCAATTCTGCAGTTCAGACGCACAATTACGCCTTCGGGATTGCTTCGCTGTCTCCAGTACTTGGGAGTGATTTCCAGGCCTCTGTTCGTCATGGAGTATGCATTGCCGTATTGTCCTGCTGTAACCTTCGAAGCGTCCCAAAAGTCCTTTACTGAGCGAGCAAGTATCCCAACTCCTGGCTTGGGATCTGGCTGGGAGCTTTTCCAGGCAAACACTGAGTCGTCGTGGTAGACATGAATGAGCTGTCGCTGCAGTCTGTTGAAAGCCTGCCTGCCACCTTCACCATAGATGAGAGGAAGGCTGATCCCAAAGAGACCCAACAATGAGTATGACTCGTCTTCTTCCACCGTCGTTTCCCGGCCAGAAGCCCAAGAGAATCTCATCGCTGTAGAGCAAGACGCAAATTCCGTTGGATTGAAGGCATTCAAGTGGCGTGCTTCAATATTACTAGCCTTCTCAATCTCAGGAGCCCAGCTTTCTCGAGTACCCATATGGCGCCACTCACGGTCGACAAAAATCAGGTAGTGGGGAGCGAGAAGTTCTTGGAGCGTCCAGCCTCTGGTGAACCATTTAGCACCGATGAATTCATTCTTGGCGGCTGTTCGAAGACTGTTCATGCTGGAGTCAAGACCCGTATCCTCCGGAAGAGAGAGGATCTGGCTGCTCATCGAAAAATCGACGTCGCTCAAATGAGCATAACAGACGCCGGCATTTTGGTACCATCGAAACATGGCATTGATAGCTTCTTGAGTATCAGCTGGGTTAGTCTTGTCGATGCAGCAGGTATCCATCCAAGCCCAGTCCCATCCATCTTTAAAAGCCCGGTCGCAATAATCTTTCAACTTTGACCAACCCTTCTGCTTGTACACATTGTTCTTTATATCCCCTGTTCTTCTTTTCATGTCTTGGTATGTAATTTCATCTTTGGATGATATCCATGTGTGGGACAGAATGGCATAGGAGGGAAATGGAATAGGGACATCGCTGGCTTCGAATAGTTCGTGGGATTTGGTGTGCAGCAGCCTCATGACAATGCGCTACTTTAGTCGGGGATCAAGATTGTTAGTGTGCCATACTACTTAGAAAAGCCAAGTACGAGTCTTGAGATAATTGAGGCAATTGGAAACTTCGCGCAAATGCGAAGTGCAATTGTTTGTTTGCGGCTTGAGTACTCCGTATCAGGCACCGCAACTGACATCTTTAGGTGCACTGGTGCAGGGCGGCAGGTGGCTGGCCTCTTCTCCACTATTACTGCTCAGCGTTCTTCTGTGGGGTGGAGACAAAGTAAATTTAAAACAGAAAAATTGGCTATCAAGTAGCTAAATAGCTAAATAAGACATGATTGGCATATTTCACGAAGGTTTGGTACATAGCAGGATGGGTCGAGCTTTTGGAAATAAGGCGGCTGCAGAAGCCTTGCCTCACACATCTCGAGTTTGGGTAAGGGTGGTTGATTGACTTACGTTGTCAAACTCGCTACTGGGGGGATGCGCCTTGGAAAAAACTTGAACAAGGGTACGGAGCAATCTCGCCGCCTTTGTGAGAGATTTTGTGGGTGAAAGTCATGAAACAGCCAACAGTAGCCATATTGGTTACTCCAATGCCCAGTTTACAATTTATTCACCAGCGAACAACTTACACAGGCGTTTTGGTGCTGAGCCGTAATAGCGGATCTGAACAAATCAAAGCTTGCCACGAGCTGCGGAGATGCAGGGTGGCTCGTCCCTTCTCTATTATTACGGCGTGGCGCTTTTAATTTAGAGGGCCTCGAAATGCGAGTGTAAGAAAGAAATGCTGGCATTCGAATAGCTAAATAAGATATAATTGGCTTATCAGTCCAGCTGATTGACAAGCTGGCAGCTACAAACTACTAAATGAGTTAGATAAGAATACCTTCCTCTCTGTGCGAGACCCTAAGCCATGAGACTTTCCGTAATCAAGAAGCAAGTCCCAAAAAAAAAATGAGATAGATATATCAACCTCGTCGAGTTTAGTTCACGATCCTATCAACTTATGCAAATGCGATATGTAATCGTCTATTTGCCTTCGGTTAAGATCTTCCCTGCGGGAAATCGATAGAATTTGACAATCGATGAATCTATTTGCATTCAGGTGGTCACCTATCGATCAAAAGTTTAACTAAATAAAGCTCGCCAATAATGCATTTCATCATTACGGCTCAGCGTGTAGTGGATCGTTGATGCTCTGCTTGGATTTGAAGAACAAAAACGGAAATTCGAGTAGCTGGGTAAGATGTGATTGGTCATGATCATCTTACTGATTTGGAAGGTGTCAACCAAAAGGTCTCAGTCGCAAACTGCTTGAGTAAATTTCACTCTTTGTGCCAAGTTTTTAGCCATAGTGGGGACAGCTCGTAGGATTTGGTGTGTAGCAACCTCATGGCAGGGCGACAGGGCGCGGTTGTTTTGAGCGAGCTATTAAGATTGCCAGGACGCCATGCTACGTAGAAGCTGAAAAGGAGTCTTAGGAGAATCTAGCCAATTGCAATATGTGCTGTGTGAAAGCTCAGCCCATTAACGCTCGCCAAGAATGTGATAGGCTGTTCCATCGCTTGCCTCTTCTCCATTATTACGGCTCAGCAGTGTCCACCAGAGGGACCATCAATCGATAGGGATAAAGAGACAAATTGGGCATTCAAGGAGCTAGATAACATATGATTGGTTTATCGTGGCATACTCCCCACTGATCGACAACGATATATGCACATACTGTACTGCCACGTAGCACTACTGACTAACTCTCAACCAATGGTAGCCACACTAGCTACTGAAATGCCTGATTTGCGAATCCGGCATGGAGCCGCTGGGGGAGCTCGCTGAGCCGTGGTAGCGGAGTCAATGCGGGCCTTAACGAATTAAAGCTCGCCAAGCAGTCGTCAGCTGGAGGGGTGGCTTGCCCCTTCTCTATTACGGCTCAGCATTTGCGATGTGCATATTTTTTTGGCAAACAGTTTTGGGGATTGAGTGATTGAACGGTCTGTGATTGGCTTATGATGTGTCTCACTGCTGATCATTCCTACAAACTGGCCACATAACTCACTCAGTTCCTCCTTCAAGGGGAAGCAAAATAACTGTTACCATGCCAAGTCACAGTTTATCCACCTGACGACCACTTCGCATAATAAATATGAGCTATCGAGTTCCTTCTCTTCTGGCCGAGTAGCTAGAATTTCCCTTCCTTTACAGCATTAAGTTTGCTCTGATAGTCTCAATATTGCAGCTAATGCTAATTTGTCATTTTTGAACGTCGAAGGCTTGTACGGATGTTTGACGATAGCACTCCCTGCACTGCCTTAATGATGCGATCCCCACCAATAGTATTTAAGGCAGCTGCTCGAATGCCCGTTTTTCTCTTTTTTTTGGTTGCCAAGGAGGGCTGTGTAAGTCTGGGCATTGAAAAAATGCTGAGCCGTATTTTGTTGCCCTAACCAATCAACCAGAGTCTTATCAGGCCCCTTTTCAGTACATACTGTTATGCAAGTCCTAGTCATGGCCAGTAAGAATTCGAGGGCTCAGTCTACTGGCAATCTTTTGTTTTTCAGTCCAAGAAAGCCCACAGTTATGCCTAGTACCCTAACTGAGCCGCAACTGTGCTGCGTTACAATCCAGATCGTCAGGGCTTCATCCGATAGTGGTGATAAAGTTCATCGCCACTATTATACCTTGCCGCCATATCAAGCCTGCAACACTGCCAATGCCATTATGGCAAATCACTTCATGTTCAACATAACACAACGAGTAAGTTTAGGGGACTTCGGGACATAGGCATGTGTCGTCATCACGATTGGAAGGCTGAGGAGTTTGGAGCAATGACCCCTAGCTCCTCAATACGAAGTTACGAGTACAAAATGATTCCACATTTTCCAGGCCAACCTAATAATCCAAAGTGCTATTCCTGAATTTGCTGCTGCTCGAAGGGTAGAATACATTTCTGGCCAGCCTCAGATTTGTGGTGAGTCTTCAAGGTGTCTGCCCGGCTGAAGGCCTTTCCACAGCCCCATTTGGCCCCATTTGTAAGCACGCCTTTGCACACATATTCCTTTTTTCCATGTGTTTTCTGATGTCGGATAAGATCGCCCATTCTAGCGAAGGCTTTTATACAGAGACTGCATGGAAATGGCCGCCTATCCGTATGGCTCTGCAGATGTGACGTGAGATTGTACCTTTTGGTGTACACTTTGGGGCAATGTGGACAACTGAACTGTCGTGGTCTGCCCCTTTCTCGCGAGCGCAATTGGTCTTGTTCTTCCCGCTCTGGCTCTACCAGCGAACATGAGTCTGAATCCGAGTCAGATGCCTCTGTTTCTGGCTGTGGTGGTTGTGTTTCCTCCAGAGCTGCGGTGGGCTCTTCTGCAACAGTATCATTTTGCATACTTCGTGAAACCTCTTCATCAGTTGGAAACTCCTGACGGTGACTATCTTCTTCAGGATGGCTGTCCCTGATGTGTTTGTCTCGCTCCCACATTGACGCAAATCCAAAAAAGGAACCTCTGCATCCCTCCTCTGTGCATCGAAAAGGCCGAGTATGTTTATCCAAGTGTTCGTCTCGTTCTGCCTCTGTCAAGAAGCCGACAACAAAGAATTGGCAGGTAAGTCGAGGGCATTTGAAGATCATGTTGCCGTATTTGTCCGTGATTGTCTTGTGTATTGAAAGTTCCCTGTTTGATCTGAGTATATCCTCTAGGACCCTTCGTATACCAAGAACGAGGTCACCAAGGTCTAGAGTAACCTCTCCAGATTTAACACCCTCTAATACCCTCAGTTGCTTCTTCCATGAGGTCACTGATTGTTCGAGTTTGTCGTAGAAGTCTAGAGACTCGAAGCTCTTAAGCCTCTTTTTGATCCCGCCAGGTATTAGGAGCCTAGCGGTTGGCTCTGTCCAATGATTTCTGATGAACGTCTCCAAGGACTCTGAAAGTTCACCAATTTGGTCTCCGTAGTCATCAGGGCGCAAGGTGCCTGCCTCCAGATGTCGAGTCCAGTTCAAAACAGCATAGTCCAGAAATCCGTAATCCCCGTTAAGTACTGCTTCTGTAGTTGGCTGACACCTAAATACTGGAAGATTGAGGTAGTCAATACAAAAGCATGCGAGTTCGAGTTCTTTGGCAACTATATCTATGTAACGCGAATTTTCAATCAAGAACCTAAGTTATAAGCATATGTATTAGCATAGCTGCTGCACAGACTCGCTCTTCCAGAACCTACAGTTTTGCTGATACATGAATTAGCTCAAGCGTTCCGTCCGCTCGCAGCTCTACCAAAGAGCCAGCAAGATCCTTTCCGGACACTGAAAACTTGCGTCGTGCGAAGTCAACAGACTGTTCGCTAAGGTTAATAGATTTCAGAGACTGTATCTCGTGCCATTTCAGAGGTCGTTTTGCACAAACAAGCCACCCGAGCAACTGCAAAGCGCTTGTTCTCATGTGGCGAGGGGCTTTATGGACTACTCTATCCATAATCCGTTCGTATCTGTAAAAGGGTAAGGTAATGAGCTGATTCGAACTTCTTTGAACTTACGCTTGGTTGATCTCTGGAGGAAACTCGCTTACTTGCTCTTCAACCTCAGCAAGAGTAATCTGTGAAATTAGGTTGATCCAAATCAATTTCGCCAATAGGAAGATGCCTTTCCTGCACGTTAGCAAACGGAACGAATCACTTTATCTGGTTCATACCCTTCACGGAATCGGCAACGGCAACGGCAATCCTACTCGCTTCCTCCTCTGAGAATTCAAACTTGCATCTAAGCTCCTCGGCTTGTACTCTGCAGTAAGCTAGGAGGTCTTTTTTGTTCTCCTGAGGTTCAATGGTAATCTTGGCAAGTCCTCGTAAGTCCTTTTCCCCGATACGGTCATCTTGGCTGACGAAAAGGCAGCGCAGGCGATCGGGCGCTTTTTCAGACAGCGATTCGACAAGATGCCGGAACCACTGCGTCATGGCTTTCCGTTCTTCTCTCTCACACTCATCGAGGCCGTCAATGATGATATAGGCGTTTTTACAGCTAGACAGCAGAAAGTTTAACATCTCCTGGGCCAAAGGAATCGACGACAGCACTGCTTCATTACTGTCGCAGTGCTTTCGGTACAAGTATAACAACAGACTCTTGTCCTGGTTGAGAAGTTGTAGAATGAAACTTCGAGCAATTGCAAGGAATGTATTGTGCTCTGGAACATTTTGTTTGCAGTAAAAGAAGAGAACATGTGGTCTCGGTGTAAGGTTCTGTACTTCTTCGACTATAAGGGATGTAAGGATAGTCTTCCCTATCTCAGTTTTAGCATCGCTTCTTCCATGGCAACACTAAAGGATTTACCTGCGCCAGGCAAGCCTGTAAGCCAGAGTAAAGGGGGTATCTTGGCAAATTTTGGATCAAGCCACCCGTCAAAAAGATGGTTACCAAGGAGCCACCCGCCTGTACCTGGATACTCTGCTCGAATCTTGCAAAACACATTTTGGTCTGCGGCTGGATCTATCGCTCTAAGCCAATGGCATACGGCCAAACGTTGTGGCCGGTAACTCTCTTCCATGATGGGGGTTGATTGGGACCCTGGTTCTGAATGAGTGTTCTCTGAGTCTGCCATCAGATGCTGATTGGCCTGGTTCTGAATGGCATCTCGATGTTGAATTATATCTGAGATGATGCAAAGTAGCTCATTTTTAATTGTCTTCCAGTTAATATCGAATAGCTTCTCCCATACTACACTTTCATCGTCAGAATCTCTCGAAGACTGAATCGATATAAACTAACCTAGACTTTGAAAGCAATCCAAGGTAACTTGATGGAACCTCGTAATTTCTTTGTAAATAAGGGTAAGTATTTTCACCTTATGTGGTCTGGTAAGAAAGAAGTCTTTGTACTGATGAAGAAGAGGGAGTGCCTCTCCAACCTTTTCGTATAAGCCAACAAGCTCGCCGAAAGCCTTAATACATGAACTGGATGAACTAGTTGTCTGTGCTCTCAAGTCAGCTCGTAGAATCGCAGAGGTAGCAGAATGGTCACTTCTAGGAGGAATTTCATTGGTCCCTATGACAGTGTAAGTTGGCAAAGCTCATTGCTGGGACAGGCCCTACCCAAATGAATGACATAATCTCAGCGCTCTTGCTGAATAAATAAACTACCTCGCCATATTGCTTAACAGCCTCGAGGAAGGGCGTCAACCGGTTCAGGTCCTGCAGTTGACGTCTCGCGTGCTGTTGATTTTGTATCTTCGCAATACTGCCTTTTAATGTGCTCAGCGTAGTAGCTTTGAAGCTTTCCAGGTCTCTCTTGCTTCTCAAACTTTGCTTGAATTCCCCAAGCACTGACTCGATATTAGATATGTTGGAGTTATCCATTTCTACTCCTAGACGACAAAGGAAGAGAGCATGAGGTAGGAAATGATGATACTATGACCAACTCGCACTAAAGGAGGATGAAATAAAAAAAGAGAGGAAAAAGAAAATCAGCTGGTAGGCCAAAGCGGCTGAAAATCCGACGGGGAGACAGAGCTGAAAATAAGCGTAGTTCTAAATATAGATGAGGCTGATTTCTGCCTAATGGAATGCGGGGTAAGAAATGCCTGATCAAATGGGGTTGAAATTCCAGGTAGGCTTCCTGCAGCTCTGGCAGCTAAGCTTAGTGCGTTTTCCATTGACTTCTTGGTTTGTTCCTATGCTTAAAATGCAAGAAAACTCATTAAAACGACCCCGGATCTCGGAGGACCATGAACGAAACTCATTTAGTCCTGTTCCAACGTCTACCAATGAAGAGGAAGTATGGGCAAATACTCCGGTAATGAATACCTGTTTTGGATGCGTGAGTATTCGTACAAAAGAAGAAGTATGGAACGACTGCTAACAAAGTTTGCTGACCAACGATTAGGTCATTGGAGAAAATGCACAGTTAAGCTGCAATCCTTTAGAACACCAGTTATTCCCGTACCAATCTTCATTACCCTTCGTTGTTGTACAACAAGGACAGTACTTCGCATTGGATTATTGCGACTTTGTCTTCGCGCGGTTAAGTAAAGGATTGAGCACAATATTGCTCTCCCTCGTGTGTCAACATCCACTATGTCTCTTGGCATACGTCCCGAATGAGGCCTGTGTTTTGGAAACGAGTTCTCAGGACATGCGAGCTGGCTCCAAGCTTCCAATAGAGCTCAATATCTATGGAAGGCGTGAGGACGCCGAGTCTATCGGTCGAACCCTTTCAAAAATGGGAACCTATCTCCAGTTCCCTCGGTGTGGCCTAGAGGGCGTGGAGTACTATAACCCACACTTCTTTAGGATGGAAGGATACCCGGAGCAAGCGTCGATTGAAACTCTTCTTCTGTGCCCACCTCAAGTTACGGAGGCCAGAAATCGGGCTTCCGATCAAGAGCCTGAAGTCACTGACTCAGATGCGGTCGACGAAATTCTCGGTTCACTATCATATCGTAATCTCCGCGATGGTATTCAAGTTGACGGTCGGATTAAGAGTGTGCTTTACCCGTACGTCGGCACTTATTTCCTTTGTATGCCGAGGAGCAGATTCTAACTGGACTACAGTTACCAAAAGGAAGCAATCGACTTTATCCTCAAACGAGAAACTGGCGATATTCCCTCCGAACTTAGCCTATGGAAGTACAATAGCACAGATGCAGATGAACCTTTGTGAGAACTAGATGTACAGATCAATACCTGTTACTGACTGTCATAGTTATCAGCATGTCTTCAGCGGAGCAAAGCGTCCAAATCAAGAAGAGGCTGAGGGCGGGATCCTGGCCGATGATATGGGACTGGGCAAATCACTTGTCATTTTGTCAACCATAGCCGGTTCACTAGATCGGGCAAATGCATTTGTGGAATCGAGTCAACGATCTGCCGCAACACTGATCGTGGTATCATCAGCCCGTAAGTGACATATGCCAAAGAACAGAAGAAAACAAAGAAGAGCCGACTTTGACTAATTTGAACCTAGTGTTGATCGACAACTGGGTAGAACAGATTCAAATGTGAAGTTCCCCGATGTTACTTATCAACCACCGGTCGAACTAACATACAAATCAGGCATACTTATCCCGGTGGCCTGTCTTGTCACCGACACACTGGTTCACAACGACATAACGAGGTACATTTACTGTACCAAAAGTCCATAGTGTTCACGACCTACGCGACACTGGCGGCCGACGCATCTCGCAGTAGCTTATCTAAAGTTCACTGGTTCAGAATCGTTCTGGATGAAGGTTCGGGAACATCGCAAAAGCTACCACGGTTTAGATTCTGACATACATGACTTACATTAGCTCACGATATTAGAAATCGCAGAACGAACCAGTTCAAAGCCGTCGCCGCGCTCTCAGCAAAGCATCGTTGGTGTCTGACAGGAACACCCATTCAAAACAGTATGGAAGATCTGGGAGCTTTAGTATCCTTCCTCAGGGTACCCGTCCTTGAAAATGCTCCTACTTTCTACAAGTTTATCACAGGTCCAGCAACGTCGTCTGCTTCGAGAGACCGGTTCAAGAATCTACGAACATTGCTTGAAACCATATGCCTCAGAAGAACACGAGACATCTTGCCCTTGAAGCATCCTGTCACGTATGTCCGAGAGGTCTTGCTTACTAATTCTGAACGACAGGAGTATAACAATTTGGTTCACGAAGGTAAGACACAGCTGGATATGATAACAAGCGGACACAGCAAGAGGAAAGTGAGCTCTGTAGTGCTTCAATCGATTCTCAAACTGCGTCTGTTTTGCAACAACGGTAGATCGATCGACAACCAACAATTTGAGATCACGGGTCTTCCATCCGACCCAGATGAGGCCTTGACATATCTCCAGCAACATGAGCGTAACATCTGCGCTATTTGCTCTGTTACGATCTACTCTATTGACAGTTCTGACAAGACGGATGGTGGCAGATTCATATTTTCCTGCTGTCATTTATTTTGTCGCACTTGCATGCCTCAGTATCGTAAGAGGAAATCTCCGTGTCCAGCCTGTCACCAAGAAGGTGAACCCGAACTTCCAGGTGCTGGGCCCACGCAAGATGGGCAAGCAAGCTCGGGGACAAGTGGACAGACTGGCAGCGGTTTCTCTAAGGACGACTATCCTTCAAAGTTGCTCCGTCTCTTGGACGACATTCGCCAGCACAATACAGAGAAAAGGTCAGTTTTCAATCATGTACGGTCATGGAAACATGCTGAGTATCTTGCCTCACAGTATCGTGTTTTCATGCTGGAAGAAGACACTTTTCTTAGTCAGCGCCCTTCTTTCGCATCATTCCATCAGACATGGTATAATCCATGGTTCCCGAACGCTCACTGAGCGCACCAAAGCGTTGAAGGAGTTTCAGTCGAAAACTGGCCCAACAATTCTACTTATGACATTGGGAACTGGTGCCGTAGGGTGAGTCTGTAGTCTTAGCCTTCCGGTGGATTGACCTTTTCTTACTGCTTGGCAGATTGAACCTTGCCGTCGCATCCCGCATTTACCTGCTGGAGCCGCAATGGAACCCGTCTATCGAGGAGCAGGCGATTGGGAGAGCACTTCGACTCGGCCAAGAATCTCAAGTTGTTGTTGTCAGATACATCACGGCAAAGACAGTCGAACAGGTCTGTTAGCAAGCGTTGCTGTTGTTGTTCCCGCTAATAATACGCAGGCTGATGTCGTATTTCGGCAAAGAAGAAAACTACAGTTAGTGGGTGGTGGATTTGGCAAAGGGAAGAACGCAGCATCGGAAACTCTCGTGGAGTCGTTATTGGTAAGTGAAGCAAGAGATAAACGTGAGTATAGCTGTTAAATCTGACACTTTTCCAGCATGTTTTTGATGATGACGGAGCATCTACTTAAAGGCCAAAGCCTGGTGTTCTTTCAGTGTTTTCCTAGGTTGGGGTCGTAAACAAACTCTTGATCAGGCTGCTTGATTTCAATTCAGGAGGTGATTTATATCAAGATTCCAGGTCACAAAGAAATCAGGGTGTTCCTTGATATTTCAGAGTCATGCTATCCAGCTAATTTACATAAGTCATTTTGACCAAGCTATAACTAGTTATAACTAGCCATAGCCTTATCTTATTAGCATCTTTTGGTATATTTATAGCCGCTGTATAATTGTCGTAGCTTTTATTATACTGACTTAGCTGTGCATATGGTATAGTTGTGGCTTCAATTGTCCTGACTCTCAGACGGTTACCTGGAGACTAACGGAAATACCCAATTAGGCAAGCCCGTGGGCCTCTCCGTCCCTTCGCCGAGGGCAGATAGTGCCCCACTCTGAGTTCCGGTGGAACAAATTACCGTAAAGGGAAACGAAAGCTCGCTGTGATGACTGCCAATGGCGTTCTCGTATGCGACTTGGAGAACTTATTATATAAAGTGTGTGCCCCGAGAGAATATCAGATGCCTCATTCAATCATCACTTATCATCCAAACAGCGTCACTTTACAGCAATCACCCATTCAAAAGAACGTCATGAGTCCCAACGCCAACGAGATCACTGTTACTCTGCGACAAATCGCCAAGATGATCGACCACTCTCTTCTGCACCCCACCATGACAGACGCCGACATTCTTCAAGGCCTTTCCATCGCCAAAAAGTACGGCGTCGCTACAGCTTGCGTCAAGCCATATGCAATCTCCATTGCTAAGCAGGAGCTTCAGGGAAGTGATGTCTTGATCTGTCCTGTCATTGGCTTCCCTCATGGAAACAGCAGCACTGCCGTCAAAGTCTTCGAAGCCGATGTCGCTACCGTTGTTGGCGGCAATGAGATCGACATGGTCATCAATATCGGCAAGGCGCTCGGCGGTGACTGGAAGTACGTGGCTGATGAGATTCGTCAAGTCAACGATGTCGTTGTCAAGCGTGGAGCTATTCTGTAAGTCATTTTTGAGAACGACTACCTGAAGGAGGAACATATCGTGCGCCTCTGCAAGATATGCTCGGATATTGGAGTGGCTTTTGTCAAGACTTCGACTGGCTATGGTTTTGTAAAGCAGGAAAACGGCATGTACAGTTACAAAGGTGCTACTATTCCTCATCTGAAACTCATGGTAGAGGAATCTGGCAAGGATGTCCAGGTTAAGGCTGCTGGAGGTGTTCGCACCCTTGACGATTTGCTGCATGTTATGTCGCTGGGCGTGACACGTATTGGCGCTACAGCTACTGTTGCGATTATGGAGGAAGCGGTTAAGAGGGGAATCACTGACCAGCCTTTTGTAGTTACTTTCAAGCCTATGGCTAATAGCTCTGTCGGAGGATACTGAGATAGGTCGGGAAGGGAAATGCTTGGGTAGGGTTAAGATGTAGAATAGTTTACACATACTCGGCCGAATACACCGGATCCGACAAATCATATCACGGAATTACTATAAGCGGTGAGCGGACAGGAAAAGAGTTACTCCGAACATCTCCCCTTATTCATCATCGCAACATTCTCTTCCATAGCCCACAGCATCTAGCGATCGTAATGAAAAGCAATCAGCGCAAAGTATCCAAAGCTTGCGAAAGATGTCGCAAGCAGAAGCTCAAGGTAATGCGAAATTATCAACGATGGATCAATTGACTGAATGCGATAGTGTGACGTCGAGCGTCCATGCACCCTATGCTCACGAGCAAATACCGAATGCATCGCATCTGGAAGTGCCAGATGGAGACCCTATCACGGAGCTCCAGAGCAAGCCGCGGCAGCGAAAATTTCAGTCAAAACTGAACCAGAAACTACTGTTGGATCAGGTTTAGAATCAGCTTGGAATTCCAGCTCGACTGTGAAGCTCGTTGAAGAGGTGAGTAGAGCAAGAGCCTGACCTTTGCTTGTATCATCACTAAGACCGAAATACAAGGCTTTTCAGCAGCATGACTCTGCCTCACCTAAAGGCGTTGAATTCTCCGCTCTGAGATCCGAGACTTGGACTCAATCTGAAGCCACTGCAGAAAACTTCACCAAGAATATTATCGAGACAAATGTCACTGAGCGGCCTAAGGACATCCAGTCACAGCAAAACAATATCAGGTCCAAGTTTTCCGCTGCCGAGAAAGAGCTCATGTCCTTGTTACCCGATATAGGGCCTGCGACACTCTTGGTTGACAACTATTTTGATCGGATTCACTGGTTCATATTGGTCTTTCACCAAGACGATTTCAGAAGCAAGTTCCAGGATCTTTATGATCATACCACGTTTCCCTCCGGTCCAAACGCTTCATCGAGAGGTATAGGCTTTATAGCTGTTCTCTTGGCTGTTTTCGCGACCAGCTTGCATCACATCGGTGCGCAAGAAAGCAAGCTAAAGTCTTACAATATTGATCCGGAACAACTGAAAACCCGGATCCTAGATTCACTTAAATCCAGGTTCTTGGATATAGTATCAAGAGGTTCTCTTGAGGCAGTGCAACTCTGTGTTCTGCTGGCAAGCTATTACCTGTACAACGGCGAGCCTGGCATGGCTTGGCCACTGTCTGGCTCTGGATTACGTATCGCTCAAGCACTCAACCTCCATCGGAAGATGTCACCTGGAGATCCAAACGATCAGGCTCTGAAACAGCAGATACAAGACCGGAAGCGGGCCTGGTGGGCTGTCTATGAGATCGACACTTTCTGCTCAATGCTCTATGGATTTCCCCTAGGCTTTTCCGATAGCGATTGCAATGTCGATCTCCTGGATTCGTATGATGAGTACTCTGGCTCAACCAAGGATTCACGCCACCCGAGGGGTCCGTCGTTGTTGTTCTACAAGTGCTTCATGTCGATGCTGTCGGTTATTATCAAGTCCGCGTTATTTGAGTTGTACGGCACTCGGCACGGCGATCGGAAAAGAGCAGACAATTTGAACGCACTTTTCAATAAGGTTACGACTTTGGACGGGCGTCTCCAAGAGTGGCGTAGAAAGCTACACCGGAAGCTCATATTTGATGGTTATGGCCCATCATCGGGGTTTCAGGCCCCGCATGGCCGTGAAAGAACTAAACGAGAATTCGAAAACTACCTGTTCCGCCTGCAAGCGCTTTCCCTCGAGCTGGCGTACGAGAATGCGAAGATCTTGATCCATAGGCCTCTTCTATCGTTCAAAAAGGCTAGCGCCACTTCGACAGACACCTTCATTTCAATGATTAACCCATTTCGGACGGCGTTGGAACAGTGTAGGCAAGCTGCACTGCAGATATCAAGAGTTGCTTCGACTCCATACCTCTTGGAGGCATCTGAGACTTACGCTATATCTGTAGTATCGTTGCACCTCTTGACGGCAGGCGTGACACTGTGTATCTCCATAACCCTTGATCCCTTGGCCTCTGACTCGGCTCAGGCAATATCCAGCATACGGCAGCTGATGCAGGTACAGAACCTTCTCAAGGATAAGTCAATTGTTGCCGCACAGAGTCTGGATATCACGAAAAGATTGGCGAGTCTAGCGATGACAAAAACAGGCAATGAGAGGTCAGAGACTGGGGGTTTGAGTAGTGCATACCCAGAAGTCCCTCAAAAAGACCGAAGCAGAAGTAACTTCAAAGTGTCTGACTGGGGATGCTCTAGCGAAGCCCCGATGTCAAAGTCAAACGTTGACTTGAATTCAGTTCCTGCAACGAACAACGGTAGCATAACTGATACACTAAGCATGAACTTCGCAGATCAAGACATGATCATCTCCGCTGACACTTCACTAAACGACACCCTCGTGGACTATGAGCAAGGTGAGCTTCGATTTCTTGTGCAAGAACTGCCAGATATTATAGACACTAACTGTTAAAAACAGCGGCCAGTCGTCTATTCACTGGAGATATGACATATGATCCAAGCGACTCAATTCTGGACAACCCGTTCTTGGAACAGAATCAAGGCTGGATATGGAGTTGGAACTTTCTGGAATAGGCAAGGGTAGTGTAAAACGACCGTTCTTTGACGGGGATATTGTACCTAGCCTCCCCACGCGGTGCAAGAAGACTTCTGATATAAAACTAAGGTGCTAGAAATACCTAGTTCAAGATCCTCTAAACTTGTACTAAGTTTATCTAAGTATTACCTAAAGCTTTTTATTACTGTGGAGCAAGGTCCTAAGATTTATTGCATCCCCCTACCCCTAAAAGGAATACAATTTTGGCTAAGGGAGATAAATTACGCAGAATCATAGGTAGAATAACGTGATCTTTCCACTTGGGATTGGATAGTATAAGAGAAGGAAAAGGCGACGAGCTATGTCAGAGAACAAGGCCGAGGCCCTAAATGCAATGCTCTCACCACGAAGCGACCTGCAGCAAGCTTCCCTAACCTAAAATCACTTTAAAACCACAGCATCCTTTCTAACGGCAAACGGGTAATCAACGTAACCCTCGACATCGCTACTGTAAAACGTCTTCCTCTCATAGGGGTTAAACTCCAAGCCTTCCTTGATTCTATACACCAAGTCCGGGTTGGCCAGGAAGTACCTCCCAAACATGACCATGATATCCTTATCGGGATGTTCTTCGTCAACTAGCCTTTCCGCTTCGTTCAGTTTAAACCCGCCAGCAATAAGGAAAGGTCCCTTCCAGAGATCATATGCAAAGTCGAGCTTCTCGTTGCCATGATCCTGACAGTCTTGGCTGCCGGAGATGCGCGACTCGATGAAGTGAAGATAGGCCAAGTTGAGACGGCTGGCTTTGTTGATTATGTCTGTGAACTGAGGGATTGGGTCTTTCATGCGCATACTCTGGAAGGTACTCCATGGACTGAGACGGATACCAACGCGCTCTGAACCTATAACCTGTACAGTGCGTTCTAGGATCTCGGTGATCAGACGGGACCTGTTATCAATGCTGCCGCCGTATTCGTCGTCCCGCTGGTTGCTGACGTCCTGGAGGAATTGGTCGAGCAGATACCCATTGGCACCATGTATTTCGACGCCATCGAAGCCAGCGTGGATCGCATTCTTCGATGCAGTGACGAATGCCTCGACCATTTCATGAATCTCGTCCAAAGTCATGGCTCGAGGTTGAGCAGGGCTGCCTTCAATCGGAATTGCACTCGGTCCGATAATGTCGATTCCTTCATCTTTCGCAACTTCAACAATTGCAGCACGACCCATCGCAAACAGCTGAACGAAAATGAAACTGCCCTTACGGTGCACTTCGTCTGTGATCTCTTTCCAGGCAGAGACTTGCTCTTGGTTCCAGATTCCAGGCGTTCTGGCGAAACCCCCGCCAGCAGCAGGGGAGACAAGAGTTCCCTCTGAGATGATGAGGGTACCTGGGATGGAAGCGCGTTGACCGTAGTACTCCTTCATTAGGGCGTTGGGGACACGGTCAATGCTGGCTCTGAGGCGTGTAAGAGGAGCCATGCCAATGCGATGCTGGACTTTGATGTTGCCGATTTTCATGGGCTGGAAAAGGCGTGACTCTGACATGTTGAACGCGTTTTGTTGCAATTGTATAGACTTTAGTTGGGATGAGTTCGAAGCTGTTCACTGAAGAGCGACTGATGTGAATTCCTTCCACGGTCCGGCCATCTTGCTCTCTTTATATCTGCCAGTTCGGACTGATGACATACAAAAGTTTTGCGTTGGACCCATCGTAAGATCACAAGCTGATAAATCTTCCATGAAATGAGTATATTATCAACCATTCTCACTTGAAGCGGTGACACTTAGACCTCGTGCTATCAAGGCGTAGGCCTGTCAAGATATGGAAATCAGGTTGTTCTTGATGTAGGAACGAGATACTTCCGAAACAGGAAACGAGATGTTGCCCAAGGCGGCTTAGCTGATCTACAGCAGGGGAAATGTGGATCTTGCGGTGGACGATTTCTAAGCAGCATCAAGCTTACGGTGAGACGCGACGCAGAGAGAGAAGAGGCCATTGAATGGCACCATAATACTTGCCACAATGCATACTCGGAGCGCTGCAAGTACCTAATCCCGGATAGCAAACAGTATGTTGTGCCGTCAATCCAATACCATTCTACTGACCATGGCTAGTGGCGCACTTCCAGTTCGTCACTGTGCAGGGGACACCTGATAAGAGCAGTGATAAGGCTGCTAAGCGTCTCGCTCGATCACACGCAGTGAAGCAGGCCTTACAGAAAAAGCGACAACGGCAACAGGAATCGATGCAACATTTTTCCGTGAGAACATTAGAAGATGAACAGGAACAAAGGAGAATGTTTTGCAAGTGGCAAGTCAATAGGCAAATATCGCCCTCACCTACTACGCTATCTGCAAGTCTGCTTGATCCCTTCCAAAGTCTTCCCGTCAACTCCAAACGGCTACAGATCTTACTGAACGATTGTGAGTTTTCTCATACAATATTAGGCATAATATTGATGTATCCCAGTCAATGCACGCCAAGCTCCGGAGCCTGTATTCAGCGTCGAAGATGACTTTCAGAACTTCAAATCGGTGTTCCGATCTGGGCTCATTGATCCTGCTCTATTGAATGCGGTGATGTTGTCATTGGCTTTCACCGCAAATGGCGGTGTCATCAACAAAGAATGTCTTGTATACCGTGGCCAAGCGATTCAGCATATCCGTGAAAGAATAAGTACGCCTGAGAAAGTAGTGTCGGAGTCAACCATTGGTGCCATCCTGTTACTAGTTGGTGTTGAGGTAGGGCTCTCACTCACTTGAAGGTATATCGTACTGACTTACCAGGCACGTCTTGGCACAACTTCGCAAGTTCAGCTTCACATGGGTGCAATACAGTACCTTCTCAATGCCTGTGAACCAGTCATTATGAATCTCACAGAAGGCATCAAGCGGGCCATATTTTGGTACGTAGGTTTTATGAACTCAAAGACATGCTCTTACGCTTTGACAGGCAGGACTTGAACTCGTCAATCATGGTGGGTTCAAAACGCATAGTCGACCATACAACTTTCACTGAACTCCAATGGCAACGAGACTCAATAGCTCCAGATTTCTTTGAGCTACCGTCAGGCTTCCAAGTACGCTCTCACTTATTCAGCCAAGAATTTCTGGATATAGTCAGAGATATACATGCTCTTCAATGCATCAGAAACATTTATCAACGTACCGGCCGTCCAGTATCGACGGTACACATCAACAGTCACACAGCATCTATACAATCTCGTCTCCAGGCTCTCCCAAACACCTGCCCCATATCCAAAGCTTGCCACCTCGCAGCATACATGTGCTCAGTAATGCTATGCTGCAAAGTTTGGTGCGCTTTAGTAATTCCCGTAAGTCCCCTATGCAGCCCCTTGAGGCACTCGCTGACTTGCAAGTCCAATATTACTGCGCAACTCCTCAAAGAAATTCAATCAGTCCGTGATGAGCCCATGTGGGACGAGCATGCAGATTTGTTGCTTTGGCTGATATGTATTGGCGGAGTGTTTGCCCCCGACGGGCCTGTTCGCTCCAGTTACATTGCGCTTTTGCGTTCGACGGGTTTCCAAAGACCCAGTTCATGTTCTGACACAAACACGGTATTGAACCAATTCATCTGGTCGGACTTGGCCTTTGGATCTGCTGTTCGGAAATTTCTAGAAGAGAGCTCAGTGCGACTTTGACCTCGAGCACGTCATGTAAAATAGATTAATCGAGAAGCAAGCAAGCTTGCTCAAGTAATGAATAATTGTTCTGGAAAAGTCCTTATCCACACCAAAATGGACTGTTAGTCAGTGCATGTATCTTAGGTGGAAACCTTAACAGATTGCTAAGCAAGCCATTAACGTTATGAGGGGCCATTTGCTCAGCATGACGTCACTGTGCTTCTTTTGACGTCTTTGATATCTCAGCAATTGAATTCTATAAGTCCTCCTAATTAACCTCTTCTCAAATACACCTTTGAGATCAATAAACTCAATTCAAGCAATTAATCTAAGCGAATCTACGAAAATGACTGCAAAGAGCGTATTTATGTAAAGTCCCCTCCCAATGTCACCGTAAGCTGACGCTGACCCTTCGCTTAGCACTGGCACCACCGGTTTCATTGGAGGTGATGCGTTCTACGCGTTGCATAAAGCGCATACTGATTGGAAGTATACCATCCTTGTCCGAAGCGAGGATAAGGGAAAGGATGTGCAGAAGCAATATCCTGATGTGAAGTTGGCGATTGGATCGTTGGATGACTCCAAGGTCATTGAGAAGGCTGCTTCTGAGGCCGACATTGTGATTCGTAAGTACAAGTTATCGCAGTTATTCTTGTTTCTAGTACTGACGTGCTTTAGATACCGCTGATAGTTCCGATCACCAAGGAGCTGCCAAAGCTATCGCTGCCGGCCTTCGCTCTACCCACTCGAGCTCAAATCCCGGCTACTGGATTCACATCAGCGGGACAGGCATTCTCTGCTGGTATGACATGGATAACAAGCGATACGGAGAAGGGCCTCTGCCTGAGCAAGCCTACGATGATCTGGAGGGCGTCGACAAGGTCACTTCTCTGCCCGATACCGCTTTCCATCGCGACGTCGACAAGATTGTCCTCGATGAAGCTGCCAAGGATCCCAGCGCAGTAAAGGTCGCCGTCGTCTGCCCTCCCACCATCTACGGAACCGGGCGAGGACCCGCCAACCAGCGAAGTCGCCAGATCCCAGGCTTGACTGAAACAACTCTCGAGAAGGGTTTCGGTCCAATCATCGGCGCTGGCGAGACAGAATGGGATAATGTACACGTCCACGATCTCTCCACCCTGCTCGTTCTTTTGTCGGAACGCGCCGCATCATCTGAGAAGCAGTCCGACGAGCAGGAAATCTGGGGTCCAAAGGGTTACTTCTTTGCCGAGAACGGCAAACACAAGTGGAGTCAGATCTCTGCTCTCATTGCCAAGGAGGCTAAGAAGCAGGGCGTTATTGATAGCGATGAGACCAAGGTTCTTGATGTTGATGAGGCACAGAAGAAGCTGGGATTTCAGGCTCTTTCGTGGGGATTGAACAGTCGTGGTGAGGCTAAGAGGGCGAGGAAGTATCTCGGTTGGAAGCCGGTGGGCGAGAGTCTGGAGGAGTGGATTCCTGAGTCGGTCCAGATCGAGGCCAAGCGATTAAACAAGGCTTAAATATCACACTGCAGGTGTTTCCAGTTTTAAATGAGCAGCAGAAACCAAACAATAAATTCGACGCTCAACGAGATGAATCCACAATCGTTGCTGCGTGAAGACATTTAAAAATAACCAGTGGCGAAATGCCTCAAGATTTCAATTTCATTACTTGTAAAAGTCATTTCTACCCACCATTTTCTAGTAAAGAGAAGCGAATACTACTAGAAATAAGTTGTTATGTAAAACTACCTTGGGCATAAGTCTGTCGTTCCTCAACGCTCCCATGTTTGAAAGGTCATGTCACAAAACTCTCTTCCCTATAACCCATCGATACCATATTCTCGATGTAGTCGTCTGTCTGATCCCAAAATTCGAGTTGGTTCCTCGCGTAGCATCTCCGCAACAGCATCAACACCCCTAAAGGCAACAGGAGCACCCACTGTAGGAAACAATCCAAACCCGGCAGGTATAACTGCTATAGGACCTAGCCCAGTCACAATACCAAGACCGATACAGGCTGCAAAACAATCCCCAAGGGCTCCACCACAACCAAGTACTCCCCATGTAGCTACTGCTGCCACAGTTGCTTTACCGTTGTAACCCTCGGGATCTAGTACAGTAGCAATACCATCAAGCAAATCCGCCGTTGCTGCAGGAAGATTAAAAGAGACCAACTCTTTACCACCATGCTTTGGTCCCACTATTCGCAAAGGCTGAAGCTCATCGGGAAAGTGAAGCGGGACCTTCACTTGGATCTCATACCATGCTGGAATAACCAGATGGAAGGTCACCTTGGAATCCTTAGGTAACGACTCTCTGGCTGCTTTCATGCATGCACATAGACAATCAAGGTCATCTGTGTACGCACAGAACGTAGGAGGCAACAGTTCGTCTTCCATCAGTTGCTGAAAGCGTCAATGCCATGTAGTATCGGGGTACCAGACAAAGAATCTGTGGTCATCACCATGGTGTCTCTTTATCTGCAATTGCACAAAACCGTGGAAAACACGAGCAAAACCATCCGGTCCAAATCCGCCCGAAGAGACGAGGATATTCTTTGCCCGCAACTCGTCCTTGATACCCTCAAGGTTATGGTTAATCATGCGTACTTCCTCAACCACCTCTTCAAGGGCCTGAAGTATACCAGACATCATCGAGTTTGCCATAATACGGACACCGCCGATGTTTTTGTTCAAGTTGCTTATACTTTGATCCACGCGTTCGGCCGTCTTTTACCGTGCAACAGCAGTGCGTGAAATGTCTTCGGAGGCTTGTGTCGCACTCTTGGTTATGGTATCAAAGTTCTCGCCGATCGAGTCTGCTACCTTGCTTGTAGTCACGAGTGTAGCGGTCATCGCTTTCGCACCGTTCTCATAGGCCTTGATCGTCGTGTTGCTGCTGTCTGGTACCTTCAAGACGTCTTTCGCGATTGGATCAACATGGCTTCTGATCGAGCGGTCAAGTTTCTGCCGCTCCGCCGCGGCGTTACCTTCATTCACTTCTTTGCGAATGGTCACGAACTTCGCCAACGGATGTTGCAAAACATCCATCAGATCGTTGATCGTATATTTGGTTGAGCCGCTTTCTCCTTCCGCCGAAGTAGGATCTTCCATAATTACGAGAGATTCGATCGTCAAAGTCGACTAGTGAGCCGGGCTTCGGTTAATTGGGGTCTAAATGAATGTCGATATCGAGAAAGTGGCGCAAGAGGAGAATTCTCAATTGCCTGGTACTCACGCGTGCAAAGAACAAGACAGAGAAAGGTCTTAGTCGTCCCCTTCTGAATGTGCTTCTGCGGAGTTCATGTCAGCCCAACGCAACGGATCATGGATGCCTTTGAAGCCACACAAGGGCAGCTAGGGGCGCGCTTCCACGTCTAATTAGAACGCACAGTAGCTGCATACCAACAGAGGCTCCCATACAATCGATCTATATAGGTCACAAATTGATTCATGTTCGAGGACTATAACATATAGATAGCCTATCTGTATGCCCTCAGTGAGGCCGCTTATTCTGTGATCCTCATACTTTTGAAGACAAAGTCTTCTTGCCTGAAACTCTTTCGCGACCATGTACTATATCTTTTCAACAAATATTACGCATAGCAGTACAAAAAGATGTCCACTATAGGAATCTACATTGTGGCTGTATATGAGGTGCCCTGTCTTATACTCTTTCAGCTTCATTTGCATCACGCAGCCTGGACAGACTTCTGGTGTAAGAAAGCCAAGCTACTGACAGCCAGCCTCATCGCAGCTCCAGGTAGGAGTGGACCAGTCTATAGCCCAGCCTTCACTATTGGTTTGCCAGTCTTAGATCACAAAGCCGTGCCACTCCCTACATTCGTATTATATATGAAGGCTGTATATCTATTTCAACGTATGTCTGTATATGTACTAAAGTAATTGATCTTAAAGAAAAAAATAGATTAACGTCTATACTCAAGGTTGAACACAATATGAACACAATAAGCTATCCAACTCGGCACTAGTCCTACCGATTACTCCAAGGTCGAGACTAACATCGGCTCCAAATCTACCAGCGAGCACCCTTTGTTACCAAGATCGCAAGGCTACCACTCACAAACAACCATAGCTGCATGCTGAATCTGCGCAGACTTGTCAAGGTCGCGGCAGTAAGTGAAGGTCCGTCTGTCCGGGTGTGCCCTGCATGAGTGTCCCTGCTCACCACACCACAAAGCTCCTGGGTTTCCTGTGCCATCGTTCTTATACTGGCAGTCTCCATCTTGAGTCTTGATATCGAATGTGCCACCAGGAAAGTGGTCGTCTCTCAGAGCATTGATCGATAGGGTGTCAATAGATACATCGGCATGAGTGGCGAGAGCTGGGTTGAGTGCACACTGGGAAGCAGTCCCATAGTCGGTGGAGTAGAATAGCCAGTTCATTGTATCGTAGAAGTCTTTATCATTCGGGACTCCGTGACGCTTGTTCTCGAGGATGATGTTGAGTGCCTTGGTGGGAGCTGCGGGAGGCGCCGGTTGTTCGGGTGAAGTATCATCCTCATCTCCATCTCTCTTCTCATAGGCTGCGTTGGGAGTGCCGAACATGCCTTCAAAGTACTTCTCGGTCGCATACCATGCGTAACTGTCAGCTGTAGAGAAAGTAATGAGTTAGTATCAAATCTTGTAAAGGTTACTTGCTGCTTACCATTCTTGGCGGTACGAGCGCGCCAATTCTTGTTTCTGGCCAGCCTTTCCACCAATCTAATCCCATAAGCCTTTACATTGGAGTCGTCATTGAGGAGTTGATCGATGACAATAACTTGAGTATTCCGTCAGCATTTGTAGCTCAATTGTCATTGCGACGAAAGCTACTCACCGTCATTCGTCGATGTCTCTGCCAATGCGGTAAGATGCGTCAGCTCGTGAAGTAGAATTTTACCCTTGCCGACCATGAGATTTGGGTTCTTTCTGTCACCCTCTGGCGCCTTGCGGAGATTATCAACTATTTCCCCCAGAAACTCTTGGCCGGGCGCCCAAAAGGGATCGCAAAGAACAATGGTGGACTTCTCGATGGTCGGCTCGGTGGAAAATGCGTAGGCGCCGATGGAGCCAGATGAAGACTGAATCACGTTTTTACATGTAACCTGGTCATTCGCCCCCCTGTGGTCCTGGTAGATATCTTGGCAGGAAATCTGCATCTTGCGCCCATTCTTACTCAGTTCCTCGATGTTGTGGAAAATAGCTGTCCGCGAGTTAGCTCATGACGTTCGTAGCTTGCGGCAAGAAGGGAGGCTCTCACTGTATATACGGGATATATCCTCGAATCTTACGTTGATGTCATCTCCGAAGATTCTCGACTCGATCGTGCCGGGAGGATTGAACTGTTTTGAAACACCGGCGAGCGTGACCACATCGGCCCAGGCCTTCTCGATGTCCTGGCGTTGAGAATCACTGCAAGCATCAAAGCTCACGAAAGGCGTGTCGCCAGGGACATTTTGGCGTGCCTGGATTCCCACTGGCTTAGCGAGAGTGGTGGAAGGTAAACCGAGGAGTAAGAGGCCATAGGCCGCCATTCGAGGCATAGTAGGAGCCATGGCTGTAGAGTCTTGAGAATGATTGATTATAATGAAGTAGAAGTGGTTGTCGGACTATTGTTCATTGCTAGAGGTAATGCGGCTTCTTATATTATCTTATTCGGTTACATAGCCTCGTTTCCTCTCTATTTCTAAATGTTCTGGCAATTGCCGAAAGGGAAGTTTTGTCGAGGATTTTAATTAAAGGATTCTCGATAAAGGATCCACACAGCCTAGTTATGTTTATGATACTACGTAGTTTTAAAAATAGGGAACTTGAAGAAGCTTAACTTCTTAAATACAAGGGTATTAAACGGAATTCCGTTTCAAAAGACATGGATAACCATGTATAATTAAAGTGGAATTGAGATCCTTCCAATTGAAAGGATTTTTAGTGGTGTAATAATTTTACTAAACAGGGCTGAGCACTCACTAAATGGGGCTTAGCGATCACCAAATGTACCTTTTTGGCCCAATGGCTCGAGGCATTTCTATTTGCACCTAGCATTCTGCCTCGTTATGTAAGAACTCCTACAAACGTGCATAATTATAATCTAAGCTTGGGCTATGTTCCTCATTCTGTAAATAAATATTTTCTCATTAACTGAGAGCTTATATCATCACAGAGAGGTAAGTCTTCTTGCACCACGTTATGTGTTCAAGAAGTGTTTTACTAGTCCTGGTGGCAGAAAGCCAGAAACTACCACTAGAGCAAGACATTAGATGATTTTTTGTGGTTATAATGAGTGACTACAGAGAGATATAAACGCGTATAAGAAAGCAAGTTGGGGGATAAAATTCAAGCCTTCTGTGCCTTGGCTCACTGTGCCTTACCCTCAACAGCAACAGACCAGATTTGCTGTACACATCGAAGTCCGGCTTCAAAAGCACCTTGGATCCACCCGTGAGTAAAACTAGCCTGCTCACCCGCAAAAAACACTCTGTTCTCCCAATCAGGCTGTTGCATGACATCCAAGAACTTCGTCTTTTGCATCGGCCCGAAATAGCAGAAAGCGCTTCCGCCAGCCAACTCATCCGCTGGGAAGACTTGCGAGGCTCCAGCTTCGAGAAGGTCAAGAGACTTGGCTTCAGGGAAGATTCTGTTCAGGTTCTCGGCGGCTATTTGGATTCGCCTGTCTGGGGAGAGAGATCCGAGGATAGTAGCGTCTTGTTCAAAGGTGTATGCTGCCATGATGACACCGCGGTTAGAATGCTTGAACTGAGTGTTACCATCCGTTTTGGGGAACATGGTGTAACGGATTGGAAGATCGCTGACGAGACCGCCGTCTAGGCCTTGGCCCGCTTTGGTGAATACCTCCTCCCACCATCTCTTCTTGTACTGGAGGAGGACCTTGGTGACTTCCACATAGCGGACGTCTCGCACTGCCATTTCCTGCATGGGCACGAAGGGCTTTGACTTGGCAATTGTTCGCTGCGCGGTGTAGGGAATGGCGAGGATGAGATAGTCTGAGGTGATGGATTTCTTCAAACTGTTGGCTGTGACCTCGTAGGTCACCTTGACCGGAGCTTGGAGAGGGATTTGGGGGTCCGATTGTTCATGGATACCGATCTCGGTGACTCGAGCACCGTAGATGATATCATCAACCAACGATTCTGTGAGATATTAGTCAGGAGTGTTTTCAACGAAGGCGCAGAAGTGACTCACTTTCTTTTCTGTCACTAGAGACGAAAGCGTTGGGCACAGCATCCATCCCTTCTTGAAGCTGCTTCATGCCCGCCTGTTCGCCACCTTTGTTACTCGACAAAAAGGCATCCTTGAACGACTCAATGAAGCCATTCTCGAAGACGACATGAGCATTGCCAAGATCATACAGATTTATAGCATCTTCAGTCCACCCCGCAACATCAGTCAAGTAAGATCGTAGCGTGTAGCTATCATACTGTTTGGTGATCGCGGCATATGCCTCCTTGATAGCTTTGACTTGAATCTTCTCGGGAACCGCTACCTCGTCAGCAGCCTTTTCATAGGCATTCCAGAAGTCAATAACAACCTGTTCGACAGCGTCTGTGAATAGCTTGTCGCACGTCTTGCCTTTTTCGCAATCACGGAGACCAGGGAAGAGAGACAGCAGTTTGGCGTCCTTCTCCTGAAGGAGCTCATTGAAGCGATCGTAGGTAAGCGTCTCACCGTAGCCTGAGATGTAGATGAATTTGTTCTTCATCTCAAAGTCGAACATCTGGGTCTTCAGGCCAAAGTCTTCGATGTACTTGTGAAGTAAGTAGTGATTCGCGGGGATGCGCATGGCACCGCCCTCGCCATGAAGACCATGCGCGAAAGATGGCTCCCGGAAGGTCTTGACTCGTCCGCCGACTCGGGAAGATGCCTCGAGGATGGTGACCTTGAACCCAGCCTTCTTCAGCTCGTAGCCCGCACAAAGGCCAGAGACACCAGCGCCGACGATAGTGACCTACTCATCTTTAGCAGGGTATCCCATAGAGACGGCTGCTAATATACTCACTGTTGGACAGTCTGTGAGCTTTTGTCCAGGCTTGCCCGGTCCATCTTTCATAAGAGCCAGCAGAACATCTTGCAACTGCTCAGACTCGTCGGGGATGGGACGATCCGCGACTCCGATCTTTGCCTTGACTTTCTGAAAGAGGGTTCTGGAGCCATTCTGGTTGTGCTTCTTGCACGCGATGAAGTAGCTCAGAAGTGGGAGGGTGCTCTCGGAATGGATCTCACAGGTGAGAAACTCATCCGTGGCGAGGTCAAATGTTGAGGCCATGTTTCCTTGGAGATAAAATAGGAGAATGTGTTCAATTCTTGGTTGCTTGCTTATGCCTTCAGACAAAACCTGTCGCAATAGTCTACTTTATGTAGTCTTTGCTCTTCCGTCCATTGAGTTGCGTTATGCAGGCGACAGATGAATCATTGGCGGCGCCACTCAAGTGGCTGGCTGAGATTCTGCAGTTCACTATCACATTGCTCTCAATCACAAACGTGTATGCACGGAACCCTAATAAGATATCACATTGCATACGCCACGAAACATGAATAGACGTGCAAGTTGAAAGGTATGTGACAAAGAATCAGTACATGGTGTTCTAGACCCGAGCCTGATCCAGGATAGCCTCAGTGTTAGCTCATTGCTGCCCAGTCAGTGGCTAGCTGAGCATAGCCATCCAAGCATTTAGGGTTGCATTTTGTGACGCATGTTGTAACTCCAGGGTTAAGTCTAGGATATCTCCGTATCAGCTTAATAGCTTAGTTTATCTCTCTGCGGGCGAGGTGATAGTTTCTCAGTCGTCGGCGGTTCCCAAAACTGAACACCCACAGCTCAAACTACGAGCACTTGGCCCAATTCAGCATTTCAGCCCTCAGAAGCTAACTTAACACCTGAGACATGCAGTTTATTGCCAATATTTCATGTCAGGCAGAGATGCAGAAGGGACCTAGTGGGAGCCTGGGTGTCATTGGGTTCTAGTGGGGATCCCGATAGCGAGAGTGTTATTTTACTTGATATAATCCGTGTCTCGGTCAATATCTAGTAGTGGAGGACTTGCTCCGGATTAAAATGTCATAACCAAGCTTATCTTAGCTTGTTTTCTATATCTGGAACAACATATCTTATCTTATCATCACTTGTGATAAGATAGGATAAGATAAGATAAGACCCCCGCCTCAGTCTTAACTCCTAAGTTTTGCTGCTTTGCAATTTACTGCGTATTACGGAGTAGGGAATCTTTGTAAAAGGGAATAAGCTACAGAATACCTTGTGGACTATCTATTAGTTATATCAATTAATACATCAATTTTTTTCGCGCAAATAATAGGTTAATGCAAACTTTTTATGCGCAAAACCCCTGGTGCAAATATGGCCCAGACAAGAAAAGCGATAATTTTGACATTGTTTTGGAGTTTGGAAAGACGCCGTTATGCAAGGGCATCAATGCCGTCTCACCTACGTTTATTCATCAGTCTCGGAATATGTACAGTTCTTAAATGATAGTTTTACGTGAAGTATTCTATGTAATAAATGTATTGACAAGATCAATTAATGCTCAGCACTTGGTACACCCAGTTACCCTGTATCTTTACACTGTTGCAAGGATGACTAATACGTTGGGTGACTTCAATGATCGTCATGCCAATTAAGCGTACGAGTTAGCTACAACGAACCCGCCAGTCATCTGCCATATTCATTCATTTTTCGCGTTAATGATCTGAGAATTCGGCATCGAAATGCCCGGAGCAACGACCTCCGATCCTTCGCCCGCTGCCGGTACAATGCCCCCAACGGCTCCGTTTGCCCCGAACCAAGAACATTGGTCACGCTCACGTGCGGGGATTGACCCTCTAACCAAACCGAGCCCAAAGACCCCACGGCGCGTTAACGAATCTGGGGTAGATCCGGGGTAGATAACCCGCAAACGCGCAGCGGGCATCGGTCCAAGTCTCCCCCACAAGCAAGTTTTGGGGTTCAATCTTGGCTGAATGGTACGACTTCCTCGGTTCATCTACCGGAGAGGGAAATGTCACTGCCAACCTTGGTCCAACCCCACAAAGTCAGATTGATAGATATAAAGGACTGTGGAGATCATCAAAACGAAACGAAACACAAACACCAGACTCAACCATCTTTACTTCCACTTGAGTCAAGTCTGCATATCTTCAAGATGTCGAAGCAAGTTGCCGAAGAAACTCACCTCCCCGATGCCGACGCCAATGACTTCCAAGGTCTCGTCCTCGCCGATGTCATCCCCCGCGACCGCAAACCGTGGTATTCCGACTGGACGTTATGGAAACTCAACCTCCTCCTCCTCAGCGGTCTTTTGACTCAAACCGCTACTGGTTTTGACGCGAGTATGCTGAATGGAGCGCAATCGCTGCCTCAATGGCAGTCGTATTTCGGTGAACCCAAGGGAACGCGTCTTGGTGCTATGACGTTTGGACCCAACGGTGGTGTTCTCATTTCGATCCTCATTTCATCCCAACTTTGTGATTGGCTTGGACGAAGAAAGCCCATTTTTATCGGATCGGTCACTATCATCGTCGGCGCGATTGTCCAGACTTGTTCGTATAACTATGGCATGTTTGTCGCTTCGCGTTTCGTCATTGGTTTCGGTCTCGGTATTGTTTCCACTGCGGCGCCGCCCCTCCTCTCCGAAGTTACATACCCGACGCATCGCGGAAAGATGACATCTTTCATGATGGTCTCATGGCCACTTGGTGCCATCATTGCGGCTTGGGTTACGTACGGAAGCTTCCAGATGCAGAGCTCTTGGGCATGGCGTCTTCCCAGTCTTCTCCAGGGCGCTTTCTCGGTTGTTCAGGCTTCATTGGTCATGTTTGCACCCGAGTCTCCTCGATGGTTGATCTACAAGGGCCGGTACCAGGAAGCTAAGGACATTCTCGTCAAGTGGCATGGCTACGGAGATCCTAACTCGAGACTTGCACGATTCGAAATGGCTGAGATTACAGCGACTCTCGAGATCGAGAAGGTCCAGAAGAAGTCACGATGGGCCGAATGGATCTCTACTCGCGGCAACTGGCATCGATTCTTCCTTGCTCTGTACATCCCCGCTATGCTACAGTGGTCTGGAAATGCCCTCACGTCGTACTATCTCTCCAAGGTCCTCAACTCCATCAACATCACCGACCACAAGACCCAGCTTCTTCTCAACGCCGGTCTTCAAATCTGGGGTTTCCTCTCGGCTGTTGTTTTCGCCGCCATGATTGACAAGTTTGGTCGTCGTAGACTCTTCCTCGTTGGTATGTCAGGCATGGGTGTATCATACATCATCTGGACAATCTGCTCTGCTCGCAACCAACAGGAGAACTTCGAGCACATTGGCTACGCTGGTGCAGTTCTGGCCATGATATTTGTCTTCTCATTCTGGTATCACGCTTGTTCTCCCATTGGGGCCACTTATATCATGGAGGTCACACCGTACTCGCTCCGTGCAAAGGCATCTATGTTGTACCAGCTCACTGGCAACTTGGCGGGTGTCTACAACGCTTTCGCCAACCCTGTTGCCATGGAGGCTATTGCTTGGAAGTACTACATCGTTTGGTGTGTCGCGATTGCTGTTCACTTGACCCTGATCTTCTTCTTCTTCCCCGAGACCAAGGGCTATTCTCTTGAAGAGGTAGCGGAGATTTTTGATGGACCTGATGCTCCTGTTGGTGCAAATGCAATTGGACAGAAGAAGATGGATGACATGGCCGCTATGCACAAGGAATGAGAGGCAAAGGATTTGAGGGCCTGATATAATAGTAGAGAAATGAGGTAGAAAGGAAGTGAATTGACTGTTACAATCTATTGTACAAGCAAGGGGGTGCAATAAAATTAGACCTCTATCTTAGGTGGCAAAAAGCCTTAGGTGAACTTAGTATAATTTAATATAATTTTAGAGGATCTTAGACTAAGTATTTTTAACACCTCAATTCAACGCCAGAAGTCATTGTGCACTCCGGGGTGTACTAGCCCTGTAATCACCATCGCCACAGTTATTAGAATGACACTGAGACTGCCCAAGATCCATCAATTTACGCAAGGAAAAGATTACAAAAATAAAAGTTCCTCACAAAAACACTCTGCTGTCTCCCCCCCAACCATACTAGGAGTTACCATTTACAGTGCCGCAGCCGTAGTGGGAAAGAAAAGCGCATTGTTGAGACAGCTCACAACAGCGTCGCCACTACCCTGCAGAACGCTCAAGCAATCTTCCGCTGCTCCCTCTCCGAATGGCCCAAGGGCACTGTCGCAAGCACCAAGGTTCAAGGCAAGTTGAACGGAATTCTGCCCAGCCAGGCTCGAACAAGCCGTCGGGAGTGTAGAGATACACGTCCCGGAGAGGGCATTGTTGAGACAGTTAACGACAACCGAGCCGGAGGTGAAGAGACCGATACCGGAGGTAGTGCAAGACGCCACGGCTCCTGTGTTGTAATTGCCGAGTGCTGTTCTACAAGCTGGAGCGGATATAGCAATAGCGACGGAACCAGTCAAGGTGCCAAGGAACGCGCAGTCTTCAGGTAGTTCGAAGCAGGCCGGCTGAGGGGTTGGCGTAGGCGTTGGTGTGGGCGTAGTTGTAGGCTCATCACAGAAGGGAAGGCCAGTAACGGTACTTGAGCCAGACGCAAGACCAAAAGCAATCTCGAGACACTCAACGATGCTAGTACCTGTTGTGCTGCCAGTGATGTCACCAGTGGAGAGACATGTAGCAGCACTTCCAGCGGCAAAGGGACCGAGAGCAACAGCACAAACAGCGACATCGGCAACAAGTTCAAGACCATTGGAAGTTGCCAGATCTGTACAAGCGTCGGGAAGAGTTGTGATGCAACGCTCCTCCAAGGCATCAAGGACACAGTTGAAGATACTCAAACCAGAAGTGCCAACGATCGGGGTGGTGGCGAGACAGGAGGCAACGTTACCAACGGCATAGGGACCGAGGGCAACAGTACAGACAGTGAGGACGGGAATAAGAGCTAGGCCGCTGGTAGTCTCGAGTTGTGAACAGGCAGCGGGAAGAGCCACGGCGCAAGAGCCCGAAACGTTTGGCGAAGGGATACACTCAGTTGCAGACGAGGTCTGGGGCTCGGGAGTGGTTGGGCTGGCGGAGGTTGGGGCTTCGGTTGTAACAGGCTCAGCAGATGTCTCTGCAGCTGATGAGGTCGGCTCGGCGCTGGTCTCGGGGGCAGCGGAAGAGGACTCGGGAGTAGATGTCGCGGCGGGCGCTGAAGAGGTGGCTGGAACATCACTGGAAGTCTCAACAGGAGCAACGGAAGAGGTCTCAGCGGGTGCTTCAGAGGATGTCGCAGGTGCGGATGAACTAGCTTCTTCAGAGGAGCTGATGGCAGGAACATCACTGGACGTCGCAGCGGGCGTTTCCGAGGAGATCTCGGAAGCATCTGAGGTAGCCGGTGACGAAGACTCCTCAGAGGGTGAGGAAGTGGTGCTAGCGGCAGCATCCGAGCTGCTGGTAGGTTGGGTGTCCGCTGAAGACGTCTCAGCTGCGTCAGAAGATGTAGCAGGCGCAGAGTCCGAGGAGCTGTTCGCACCAGAATCACTGGAAGTCTCAACAGGAGCGTCAGAGGAGGTCTCAGCGGGTACATCGGAAGAGGTCACGGCGGCATCCGAGGTAGCTGGCGATGACGACTCCTCGGCGGCTGAGGAAGCGGTACTAGCGGCAGCATCAGAGCTGCTGGTAGGCTCGATGTCAGCTGAAGAAGTCTCGGCCACATCAGAAGAGGTAGCAGGAGCAGAGGAGCTGTTGGCACCAGCATCGCTGGAAGTCTCTGCGGGGACCTCGGAAGAGGTCTCGAGTACATTCGATGTTGCGGAAGCAGAAGTGGCACTGGCACCAGAGTCATCGGAAGTGCTGGTAGGCTCAGCATCGGATGAGGATGACTCAGGTACATCGGAGGAGGTTGCAGCAGCAGAGGAGCCAGCGTCGCTTGAGGTCTCCGCAGGTACATCAGCTGTAGACGAAGACTCTTCAGCCGGGGCAGATGAGGACTCAGTGTCGGCCGACGAAGTTGGTGAAGCATCAGAGGTAGACGAGGCGCCGGCATCTGAAGAGCTACTGGCACCAGTATCACTAGAGGTCTCAGCAGGGGCATCTGATGTAGTCTCGCCAGCCGGTGCAGATGAAGTTTCAGCTTCAGCGGTAGACGAGGCACCGGTATCTGAGGAGCTACCAGCGCCAGCATCACTAGAGGTTTGCGCAGGGACATCCGATGTAGCAGAGGATCCGTCAGATGGCGCAGAAGTGGAGCTGGCGGGAGAGTCACTGGTTGAGGCACCTGAGGAAGTCTCGGGAACGTCAGAGGTAGCAACGCCGGAAGAGGCAGCGTCACTGGAAGTCTCCGCAGGAACATTCGAAGTCGCCGAGGACTCAGCACCAGGCGATGTAGTAGCTTCAGCTCCGGTGGTTGAGGAGGCACCAGCATCTGAAGAGCTATTGGCGGAATCACCACTGGAGGTCTCAGAAGAGCCCTCCGACGTAGCAGAAGACTGCTCGGATGCTGCAGACGTGGGGCTAGCGGAAGATTCACTGGAAGCGCCTGAGCTAGCAGCAGCACCTGAGGAAGTCTCAGGGGCACCGGAGGTAGCAGGTTCAGAAGAGGCACCATCGTCGGAAGAAGTGTTCACGCCAGCGCCACTGGAAGTCTCAGAAATAACACCCGATGTGGCCGCAGAGGACTCCCCAGAGCCCGCAGAAGTGCCAGACGTCTCAGTGGGTTCTGAGGACGCGGCAGAAGAGGACTCAGGCGAAGCAGATGAAGCTCCAGAGGATCCACCAGTGGTAGCCGCAGTGCTAGAAGTGCCCGAGCCATCGTCGGTTGTAGCAGAAGATCCATCGGAAGTTGACTCAGGTCCAGATGAAGAAGCCGCCGAAGACTCTCCACCGGCCCCAGAAGTGGCAGACACTGAAGTGCTCTCGGAACCAGAGCCTGAAGGAGTCTCTGAGGGGATACCTGAGGTACCGGAAGACTCACCGGCATCAGACGAGGACTCAGCAGGGGGAGCAGATGTGTTGGAGCTCTCAGAAGGAGGACCAGAAGTAGAAGAAGCATCAGGTCCTGATGACGTAGTGGCGGCACCTGAACCAGAAGACGAAGCACCAGTGGTCTCAGAAGCGGGACCGGAAGAGGTCTCTGCGGGGACACCAGAAGTGTCAGAAGACTCTCCTGGGCCGGCGGAGGTGTTGGAGCTCTCGGAGGGAAAACCGGAAGTGGAGGAGCCCTCGGATCCTGATGAAGTGTTCGAAGGCTCTCCAGCGGAGCCAGTAGAACCAGAAGTCTCTATTCCAGCTCCCGATGAGGTAGTAGCAGCGTCTGAGTCAGAAGTTGAAGAGGCGCCGGTGGCAGGAGAACTAGAACCAGTAGAGGTGTCAGGGCCTGATGAAATGTCAGTGATCTCTTCAGAGGACGACGATAAACTAGAGATTTGTGTAATGAATCCCGATGAGGTGAAAGTCATGAAGGTAGGTCCAGTGGTGCTATCTGAAGTGGCCTCGAATCCAGTTGAGGCGGTCTCTGAGCCTGAACCAGTGGAAGCCTCAGTGGCAGTTCCGGTAGAGGCACCGGACCCAGTTGAAGTGGTCTCTGTACCGAGTCCAGTGGAGGTTGTCTCTGAGCCAGAGCCAGTTGAGGCAGTCTCTACATCAGAACTAGATGAAGCTTGAGTTGCAAGTCCAGTAGAAGAACCTTCTGAGTCGATAGAGGTACCACTGGTAGAGACAGGGGCACCAGTGCTGTCAGTCTGTGTAGCTGAAACCGAAGAAGATGCACCCGGTCCAGAAGATGAAGTGGCGGCAGTAGGCTCAGAGGTACCAGAGCTTCCAGATGAGACCTCAGATCCAGCTGATGAAGTCTCCGGGCCGAGCTCTGATGAAGAGGCTCCAGAGGGAACTCCAGTTGAAGATCCTTCAGAGCCTTCAGATGCACTGGTAGTCGAAACGAGGGTACCGGTATTGCCTGACTCCTCGACAGCAGTCGAAGAAGAAGCAACTGATCCAGCTGGGGTGGTCTCAGAACCAGAGTCAGATGATGCAGCACCGGAGGGGGCTCCAGTTGAAGATTCTTCGGAATCGCTAGAGGCAGTTGCGGTAGAGGCAAGGGCACCGGTACTTGACTCCTCAGCAATTGTCGAGGAAGCGCCCGAGGTCTCTAAGCCAGAACCAGATGAAGTAGCGACAGTGGGAATTCCTGTCGAAGAGCCTTCAGAGCCCTCAGACGTACCAGCTGTAGAAGCTGGGGCACCAGTACCTGACTCCTCTCCAGCGGTTGAAGAAGCACCTGATCCTTCTGAAGAGGTCTCAGAGCCGGTGTTGTCAGAGGATGTAGCACCAACAGAAAGAACACCAGTTGAAGATTCGTCAGAGCCGCTAGTGCTTGTAGAGGTAGGGGCACCAGTATTGCCGATCTCTGTAAGTGAAGCAGACGAAGCACCTGAATTGGCTCCAGATGTCTCGGTACCAGACCCAGATGATGTCTGACCAGTGGGAACTCCTGTCGTGGATCCTCCAGAGGGACCCGAGGTGCTGCTTGCAGTGCCTGCGGTATCAGTGTTGTCAGTCTCCGTAAGCGAAGCAGAGGAACCACCAGTATCCGCTGAAGATGTTTCAGAGCCAGAGCCAGATGATGTCTCACCGGTAGAAGTACCCGTTGGAGATACATCAGAGGTGCCGCTTGCAGCGCCGGTATTGCCACCTGTCTCCGAGACTGAAGCCAAAGAAGTATCTGATGCAGCCCCCGAAGTCTCAGTGCCAGAGGTTCCAGCGCCAGAGCTAGAGGATGCAGCTTCAGTGGGAACTCCTGTCGAGGATCCTCCAGAGGCAGCTGAGGTGCTACTTTCGGTACCAGGCCCAGGGGTACCAGAAACGCCAGTGTTACCACTAGTCTCTGAAGGAGAACCCGAAGAAGTGCCTGATCCGGCTCCAGAGGTCTCGGGTCCGGAAGACTCAGCACCAGGGCCAGAGGTGGCACCAGTGGGGACTCCTGTTGAAGCTCCGCCAGAGCCGTCAGAGGTACTGCTTGCAGTCTCAGGGCCGCCAGTGTTCCCATCGGTCACCGTATCTGAGGAAGCGCCTGATTGAACCAAGCTAGACTCTGAACCAGATCCAGAGGACGAAGCTGAGGGAGCTTCAGTGGAGGATACTTCAAAGCCGCCCGAAGTAGTGCTTCCAGATCCTGGCGCAACGGTGTTAGTGTTGGTTGCAGTATCTGAAGAAAACCCTGATGAAATTGGAGATGTCCATGAGCCAGACAAAGAGGATGAAGCCCCCGAAGGAAGTCCGGTAGATGATCCTTCAGAACCGCCAGATGTCGTGCTTGCAGATCCAGAGGCACCAGGGTTACCACTGGTCTCCGAACCGAGAGTTGAAGAAGCACCCGATCCTTCTGAAGATGTCTCTACGCCAGTTCCAGATGTGGCAACAGTGGAAAGTCCCATTGAGGATTCGCCAGAGTCATTAGAGGTGCTAGTAGACTCAGAGCCGCCAGTGTTGCCATTGGTAATGGTATCCGAAGATGCACCGGATGGGGCTGAAGTCGCCTCCGGTCCAATTCCAGAGGATGAAGCTCCTGAAAGAACCTCAGTGGAGGTTATTTCAGAGTCACCAGAACTGGTACTTCCCGAACCAGGACCGCCAGTGTTGCCACTAGTGTCAGTCTCAGATGCAGTACCTGATCCAAATGAAGACGTCTCTGAACCGAAGTTAGAGGACACAGCTCCAGAAGACATCCCAGTTGATGATGCTTGAGCACCGCCAGAAGTGGTGCTCGCGGGGCCGGGGCCAGCCGTGTTACCACCAGTCTCTGTCGCTGGGACTGACGAGGTATCAGAACCCTGTTGTGACACGGCGCCAGAGGTGCTTGAAGTTCCAACAGAGCTTCCCGGAGCAGAGGCCGACTCGCTACCGGTACCAGAGGTTGATAAAGCACCTGATGGAGAACCAGTAGACTCGCCAAGGCCAGTGTCAGTGCTAACAGTATTGCCGTTGGTAAAGGAACCGGAAGGGTCTGAGCTCTGTTGGGATGCCGTACCAGAAGTACCCGGGCCTCCAGCACCAGACGTCTCTTGACTCTGAGAGTCAGAGGTTGGCGATGCGCCTGAGGCGGCGGTCGTCAATGATCCGTCGGTGCCAGTAAAGGTAGTGCTTAAAAACTCAGTACCCACGGTGCCACCGTTGGTGAGGGTATCCGACAGTGAGGATTCAGAAGAGAAGGCACCTGAACTCTCCTGGGATGTGGGACTAGAGGTACTGAAGGCGGACTCAGAGCTACCAGTAACAGAAGCTGACAGATCACCTGATGAAACTCCAGTTGAAGATACTACAGAGCCACTGGAAGTGCCGCTCGCAGAGCCAGAGTTCACATCGGTGAAGGAACCAGAGGTAGAAGATTGGGAAGAAAAAACATCTGAACTTTGCTGGGAGGGGGAACCGGAAGTGCTTGAAGCGCCAGAGTCGGAGCTTCCAAGGGAAGACGTTGACTCACCTTGAGAACCATCAGAGGTTGATGAAACACCTGAGCCCTCGCTAGTTCCGGTGGCTCCAGGGGATACAGTTGAAGCAGGCGTGGGCTCAATCACGATCACGGTACCGACAGGATCTGTTCCAGATGGTGCCAGAGTTATGCTTGTTTCAATGGGTCCACTGCCTGTGATGGTGGTGTAAGGACCAGTGAAGGTAGAACTAGGTGACGAAGTTGAGGGCTCGAGGATGATGACTGTGCCGATAGTATCTGTGCCTGACGGTGGAAGTGTCAAGGTAGAGGTACCAGTAGCGGTGCCTGTGTTGACGCCAGTGATAGTGGTGAAAGGTCCAGTGAAAGTCGAGGCAGGAGCTGAAGTTGAAGGCTCAAGAACAATGACAGTTCCGATGGTGTCAGTTCCTGTTGGGGGCAGAGTGATGGTAGATACTCCTGTGCCTGTGCCTGTGTTGATGCCAGTGATGGTGGTGAAAGGACCTGTGAACGACGAAGCCGAGGCTGATGTTGATGGCTCGAGCACGATGACGGTTCCAATAGTATCTGTCCCTGACGGTGGGAGAGTGACTGTTGAGGGCCCTGTGGCGGTCCCTGGGCTGACACCAGTTATAGTGGTGAATGGACCAGTGAATGTTGACGCAGGTGCTGATGTTGAAGGTTCCAACACAATGATTGTGCCGATGGTATCTGTTCCAGATGGAGGAAGTGTGATGGTTGAGGCTCCAGTCGCAGTACCTGTGTTCACACCAGTAATGGTAGTGAAGGGTCCGGTGAAAGCAGGAGCTGAAGTTGAGGGCTCCAACACAATAACGGTACCAATCGTGTCGGTTCCAGAGGGTGGTAAGGTGACGGTCTGGGCTCCCGTAGCTGTGCCTGTGTTTACTCCGGTGATAGTGGTAAATGGGCCTGTAAATGTGGTTGGGGTAGCAGCTGTAGATGGCTCCAGGACAATCACGGTGCCGATTGTATCTGTACCAGAAGGCGGCAAAGTGACTGTGGCAGCCCCAGTCGCAGTACCAGTGTTGACACCTGTGATGGTAGTATAAGGGCCAGTGAAAGCTGGAGATGAAGTCGAGGGTTCCAAGACAATGACTGTACCAACAGTATCCGTACCCGACGGCGGGAGAGTCAGAGTAGCGGGGCTAGTTGCAGTTCCAGTGTTTACACCGGTGATAGTGGTGAAGGGTCCAGTGAACGTGGTGGCTGCCGCTGAAGTTGAAGGCTCCAAGACGATAACCGTGCCCACTGTATCTGTGCCAGAAGGAGGCAGGGTCAAAGTGGAAGGGCTAGTTGCAGTTCCAGTGTTGACGCCTGTAATGGTAGTGAAGGGGCCTGTAAAGGTTGTTGGGACTGCAGAAGTGGAAGGCTCTAGGATGATGACTGTGCCGACTGTATCTGTACCACTAGGAGGGAGGGTCAATGTGGAAGCGCCAGTCGCTGTGCCAGTATTGACCCCGGTTATCGTTGTAAAAGGACCAGTGAAGGTTGTACGAGTGGAAGGCTCTAGTACAATGACTGTACCAATGGTGTCCGTGCCAGAAGGAGGTAGGGTAATGGTAGAAGCACCAGTTGCAGTTCCGGTGTTGACACCCGTGATAGTGGTGAACGGTCCGGTGAAAGGCCCATTGGCGCTGGCGCTGGTAGAAGGCTCGAGCACGATGACTGTACCGATGGTATCGGTGCCAGAAGGAGGCAACGTGACGGTGGAAGATCCAGTGCCTGTGTTGACCCCAGTGATGGTCGTGAAAGGACCAGTGAACGTTGTGCGGGTGGAAGGCTCGAGGACAATGACAGTGCCGACTGAGTCAGTGCCGGAGGGGGGAAGTGTCACAGTTGAGGCACCAGTTGCAGTCCCAGTATTCACACCAGTGATGGTAGTGAATGGTCCTGTGAAAGTCCTGGTGGTGGAAGGCTCTAAGACAATAACTGTGCCGATAGTGTCGGTACCAGAAGGAGGCAGGGTGACTGTGGAAGAACCAGTGCCTGTATTGACACCAGTTATAGTGGTGAAAGGTCCTGTAAAGGTCTTGGTCGTTGACGGCTCAAGCACAATGACAGTACCAACCGAGTCAGTCCCAGAAGGTGGCAAGGTCACAGTAGAAGCGCCGGTGCCTGTGTTAACACCAGTGATTGTCGTGAAAGGCCCAGTGAAGGTCTTGGTCGTGGATGGTTCCAGAACAATGACAGTACCAATCGTATCGGTGCCTGAAGGTGGAAGTGTGACGGTCGAGGAACCAGTACCAGTGTTGACACCAGTGATCGTAGTGAAAGGACCAGTGAATGTTGTGCTTGAGGGAGGGCCAATCACGATAACGGTGCCGCTTGGGTCACCACCTGAAGGAGGAAGGGTGACGGTCGTCGGGATGGGGCCGGCTCCTGTGATGGTGGTGAAGGGACCAGTGAAAGTGCTTGAAGGGGCAGAGGAAGAAGGCTCAAGGATGACAACAGTTCCAGTTGAGTCGGTACCAGAGGGTGCCAGAGTGAGAGTTGCAACACCAGTGCCAGTGTTGATTCCAGTGATGGTGGTAAAAGGGCCAGTGAAGCTAGAGGCAGGGGCAGTGACTGAAGGCTCTAGAATGACAACCGTGCCGGTCGGGTCAGAGCCAGATGGGGCCAGTGTAAGTGTTGCAGTCAGACTGCCTGTGTTGACACCAGTGATCGTAGTGAAAGGGCCAGTGAATGTGCTTCTCGGTCCAGTCGTGCTAGGTTCAAGGACGATGACAGTACCGACAGAGCCTGTACCAGAAGGAGGAAGAGTAACAGTCGTTCCCGATGAGCCGGTATTCACTCCAGTGATGGTTGTGAAGGGACCAGTGAAGGTGCTTGGCTTTGATGTTCCACTGGGCTCAAGGACAATGACAGTTCCGGTAGGATCCGAGCCTGATGGGGGAAGGGTAACAGTTGAAGCGGCGGTGCCAGAATTGACGCCGGTGATCGTGGTGAAGGGACCTGTGAAGGGAACTGTAAAGGTCGTCCTCTGCGCAGTCGTGCTTGGCTCGAGGACAATAACCGTGCCGATACTGTCAGTGCCTGAGGGGGGAAGTGTAACTGTAGTTCCAGCAGAACCAGTATTGACTCCAGTGATAGTAGTGAAAGGGCCTGTGAAGGTGGTCTTCTGAGCACTTGTACTAGGCTCCAAGACAATGACAGTGCCGATGGAGTCAGTACCAGAGGGGGGGAGTGTCACGGTTGTACCCGTAGAACCAGTGTTGATACCAGTAATAGTGGTGAACGGACCAGTGAAGGTACCCTTCGAAGTGACAGAGTTGGGGTTGGGGACACCGGAGCCTCCAGAGGAAGCATGTCCAGGGGAAGTTGTCGTAGGTCCAATAACGATAACAGTGCCAGTGCCATCCGTACCAGATGGTAGAATAGTGAGAGTCGTTGCCGGAGACTTACCTGAGTTGGTGGAAGAGGGCTTGGAACCATGAGACGTTGGATCAATCACGATGACAGTTCCAACACCACCAGTGCCAGAAGGAGGGAGTGTCAGAGTGGTAGCCTGAGATCCCGGTCCATCAGCCGTGATAGTTGTGTATGGACCCGTGAAGGTCTTGCTCTGAGTACCAGAGGGGACGACCACGATAACCGTTCCGCTGGGGTCATTGCCCCCAGGAGGAAGAGTCAAAGTGGTTGGGTGACTTCCAGCAGGTCCATTGTTTGTGATAGTCGTGTACGGGCCAGTGAAGGCAGGGCGTGTGCCACCAGAGCCACCAGAACCTCCCGATGGGTTGACTATGATCACTGTTCCGGTGTGATCATTGCCAGAGGGCGGTCGGGTGATCGTAGTGGGGTTCGATCCGGGGTTGTTGCTAGTGATGGTCGTATATGGACCAGTAAAGTACGGTTCCGGGTTACTAAATGCAAGTAATCAGACTAGTCTTCCCCAAGACTAGAGGGACGGATACGCTTACCCAGTGATGTACCTAGTCGAAGTCTTGGTGATAGTGAAGGCAGTGACCAAGGTAGTAGGAGCGCCAGTGATAGGAATCGTAGTCCCATCAATAGTAAGTACTGTATTGCTAGTGAAGACAGCACTGATACTGACAGGCTGGAGCCCAACGATAACTTCAGGCTGGACCTTGACGATAGAAACCCCATCAGGGCACTCTTCTGTAGGTCGACCATGGGTAGTTGAGCCCAGGAGCAGAAGCTTGGGGATGAAACGACGAAGACGCATTGTCGAAGCGAATGACACCCAAAACGACTGTTGTAACAAAGATATGAAGAAAGAGAGTGTTGGTGATTGATATCGAGACTGCTAGTTGCAGAAGACTCTGATATTTATGGATAAGGTTCTGAGAAAGGGGATGGAGAACATCACGAATGAGTTCCCTAAAGCGAACATATCGCAAGAATGGCATGTTCAAGCCCGCAACTAAGGTTTGCAATGTTGGATTATCCTCTATCCGTCTGGGCAAGGGTGAAGACATACCGTCAGGAATGCAGAGATAGTAGACCTCTCAAGTGAAGTTATTTTCAGCTTACCTCCTTTAGGAGCCATCGCGAGAATAAATCAACCGTATTCGTTATTCTCTCGCTTCATAACGCCACCAAATTCCTTGAATGTCATGATATTATCCTTTTCAAATATCCCTCTATCTGCTTTAGGCATCGTAAGGTCTTGGGATGGTGTTGAGGGGGGCCCTTCTGGTTGACTCGTGGGTGATGATTCGGGAGGCCCTGAAGTATAAGTTATTAACTCTGCCCTAGTTAAGACAAAGTCGTTACCCGCGGGATCTGTATATGGGAAAAGGTGGATATAACGGGGGTCTGATAGGATAGGATGGGTCTTGAGGGAGAGTTTGTGCAACGATCCCCGTTGGTAGGAAGGGCATTGCCGAGACAGACCTTCTCCTTCCGGTTATGATTTTCAGCTGCTTATGCCCGTTGGCAGTTCCAATCATTGTCTAGAATAGGCGAGGTACAGACCCGATCCAGATAGTTGGTTCAGAGAGACATGAATCTTCACTTTAGTCCCACGGAACTGGAAGTCGTGATAGTGTCACAAGCCAATGCAGGGGACATTCCAGCAAGTCTTGGAGGTGTAAGCGATGTGATTAACTTTGCTTCTACATTGAAGGGCGGGCTAGATCAAGACTTGAAGGGGATCGCGTGCCGGATTTGATGTGATGGTTGTTGTGAACACTTCACCAATGCGTGATATTTGGACTTGGTTGGAGACATGCCAAAGCGAAAAACATAAATACTCCAACCATCTTTTCGAGGTGAAAAAATACCAACGCACATATCACCGCTTCACTCGTTAATCATGTTGTTCTCTCCGCTCCTTCTTCTCCTTCCCGCTGTTAGTCATGCCTCTTGGTTGCCCTTCAGGCGAGGACAGCCTTCGATCCCCGAAGACTGTACTGTGACAAGCACTCTTTCCCCTATCACTATGACGAGCATCCATCCTACCTCTACCATTGGAGCCCATGGCTCAGGCTCTGGTTCTGGTGGTTCTGGTGGCTCTAGCTCTGGCTCTAGCTCTGGCTCTGGCTCTGGCTCTGGCTCTGGTGGCTCCGGCCATGGTCAGGTGACAGGCGGCGGCTCACTCATCTACACTACTGCCCTCCCAACCCTTGGCCCCAATGGTCCAGGAGTACATACTTATACCATCACCGCCCCCTGCGCCTCGTCTCACTGCCAGAGACCTGCCCCCACCGAGTGTCCTCCTGGCTTCACCACCACAGCCGTTATCTGCCACGTCTGTGGCGAGCACCCAGTAACCACCACTTTGACTCTACCTATCGAGTCAGCCACAGCTGCTCAGGGGTCTCACGGTGGGGCCGCCAAGGCTGGCTCTACTCTGACTGCGGTTGTCACGGCCGTTAGTCACAAGTCCGTCGCGCCTGTTTCCCCTGCTGAGAGCGTGTACCCGTGGATCTCTCGCGGTGGTCCTGAATTGCCCGACGACCAGAAACCGTCTCAGGTCCCTGGTGGCTCGGGTTCCAAGCATGATGGTGCTGGAAAAGGCGACGAATTACCCGAGGGCCCAAAGAGTACTGGCGCTGCCGAGTCGCCCGAGGGCCCTAAGAATACCGGTGTTCCCGAATCGCCCGGGGGTGCGGACGCTAGTTCTCACACTACTACTGTGGATGCGCCCAACGGAGCCTCTACTGCAGCGGGTAATGAAGCCGGGCACGGAGACGGAGATGAAGCGGGATCGGAGTCGGCATCTCCTTCTGACGACGCTAGTCCGTCCGCCGTCGTTGTTACTGGCCACGCACCCGAGGCTAAGGTGACCAAGTCCGTTGTCATCAAGGCCGTCCTCTTTGCTACCATGGTCTTGTATCCTCTATACCTCTAATCGGAAGGGTAAACGTTATCAGGGGTCATGTCGAGTCAGAATGTGGGGTTTCTCTTCTCATAATAATCGAGCCTTCAGATTTTAACTGTGCCTTTGTAACTATGCATCTAAGACATGCATTGACTGGCTGGGAGATCGATCTATTAGTGATCTTTACTTAATCAATTTATCCACTTTGTTTTGTTGACCAAAGTCATTCTGAACCCCCGCCATTGGTCCAATGTTTCAGCCGCTGAAGTTCAATGTCTCGGCTTCGGCTTGGGGGCTCCATTTGGAGGCTCTTCCAGCTGAACAGGGGTTTACAACGGCGCCAACGACGTGCTAGCTTCTCTTGTCAGCTGTCAACTACACATAACGGCTCGACTGTCTCACTGACGACGTCAATATCAGCCACACTGTCATATTTATTGGTTGCTGCGTAAAATTGTAGCAATATTATTAATGCCAATATTTCATCCATTTGCAGTCGATAATTGTCTATTTTATTTCATTTCCTCTGCCCTGAAGCATCACTCCATCATCTGGGCATCGCCATTTTGTATCTCCCCCATCAAAGCATCATACCACGCATCAAGAGCCTCATCAACATTGAATCCACCACCATCCAAGAACTCATTCACCTGACTCACATATGCTTCTACCCCATCACCCATCGAGAACATTATATCGTCGCTGGGATTAAAAATAAGTCCTTGTGACATTGTGCCAGGGGAAATGGTCGAGTTCATAGCCCCTGGACTAATGCTGGTGAAAATCGTCTTGGCGTAAACTTTGTTCCTCACAGCCTGGAATAAATCTTTGTACTTTGCCAAATATGGAGCTCTCATATTAGTAACTCCTCGATCAATCAGGTCTAGACAAGTTGCAGTGTCGTTGAAATGTCGATGTGGCCTCGGGGCGTCATCTCCAGTCTGTGGTAGGGCCATTGCTTGCCTGCAGGATAAGCATGTCAGTCACATTCCAGGGGTCAGCTCGTTTAACTAGTTCAGCTTACCAGTCGCAGTAAAGAGCCGCTAGTCCGACAAGGATTATATCATGTAATTGTCTAAAACATCGACAAATAGCAGAAATGCCATATTCGCCTTCGATTTTGGACCAGTGACTGATTGCAGTTGATGCGGCCTTTGAGCAGTAGGACGCCATTTGCCGTGATGGTACCATGAATGTAGGCGAAGGCCTGTGTAGTAGGAGCTGCAAAAGGCAGTACTCAATCTTCATCTCAGAGTACTCCCGAGATGGCTTCAGTTCCATTGCCTCCAATTGCTGCTCCCAGAGTTCAAGGTCTCTCCGTATCTGATCGGAGGTCGCACAAATCTGCTGGAATGTAGTGTCCATAGCCGTGCCGCTTGGCCCTCTCGCTATGTAGATCGACTCAAGGATACGACCGCCAATCCTCCGCAATGTAATCATGTGACGAATAACCTCAACATTATGTTTGTGGAGAACGGGGGCCACGGAACTCTCGAGGGGTGTAAGGGCATCGAATGTGGCTGAATTGGGTAACATGGTGTGAACTGCATGGTCCCGAATGGATAAGACTCGGCCTGTCATGGTCGCAACTTGTCTAGTTCGCGAGGTCAGTCGAGTCAGAACTCTCGATCGGGCGAGACAACTAACCGCTCCAGGTTGTATGCACACCACCATGTCCTATTCCGGATCTCCAATTCTTCAGCTGTGAAGCCCCAGTCTTTGTTGTGACGGTGGAGTCCTGCTTCGATGGCGGCCGACATGATGTACCGACTAACCTGCCAAAGATCGTTATTGTGGCTGCTGTGAGACGAGTCTAGCATCCATATTGCCAGAAGAAGCACTGCTTGTATCCCGAAGAGATCCCTTGGGTGGTCACTAAAGTTATTGAAGAAGCGCAATGCGGTCCGGAAATATGCATTGGAGTCGTTGAGGTCCATCATCGCTGGAGACTGGGCATCTTTCGTGGTCAGTTGGCAGCTTGCTAGCGCTAGGATAGCAAACACAGTAAACTTCTCATGGCCACTGCACTGCCTGGGGCTCTCGTAGATACGCTGAAAGCCCCTTCTCAAATGCGGAAGCTGTAAGAATGGCCACCAAATGTGTACCCTAGCGATGTAGATGTTGAGGAGAGCCCTTGCAATAGGCTGAGGTGGGAGCGCTGCAGTTGCTTCACACAGGGGCTGTTCAAGACCACTTCCCTGGCTGGAGGAATCCCACGAGGGAACAAGATTAAGCTGCTTGAAGAAGATCCTCGCAAATGTCGATCCGGCCGCGCTCCCGACTGAAGCAGCAGATCAATGATCAGCAGGGTCTTCAAATTGATCATCGTGGTCGATCTTCACTTACCATACTTGCTACCTGAGTACAGATCTGATCCTCCCGTGGTGAGGAAACCCACCTCTTCAGCCTCTTTCTGCAGATCAGCACGGGGCTCCGGATTCACGTCCGCAGGTTCTGGCTCTGGTTCAGGAACGGTCTCATTGGGCGTTGGGACCAGTCTCAGTCTGGCTTCGAGATCATTGATCCTGTCCTGGAGAGCTTTCACTACTGTATATGGGTAGGAGACACAGTCCGTGATGTTACATGCTTCGTCCTGTCGTGCACATGCTGTACACTGAGGAACTCTGAGATCACACTATAGCCTCGGTGTTAGCCGACCACTGAAGACTGACACAAATGGTCGTTGTAGCTGAACCTACTTTCACTTTACGTGACCGGCATCGACTGCATGCCTTTGAAACGGAAGGTTGAAGAGTTGAGAGCATGGAACATTATCGTCTAGGGTAGTAATATTCTTTTGTCCGTTTCTGCTTCAAGTAGATGAATGACGGCCAAGTCAAAATGTCTCGCATCCATCCGAAAATAGTGGAGACATCCTGGCCAACGCTATAACGGATCGGAATTATGTAACTACCGAACCGAGCGCTATCTCGGCGTTATACCGCATTGAGCGATAAGCCAATTTGGGGACAAGCATCAACAGATGTACAGATTCCGGTGGATGTTAAGATTCATATCAAAGAACTTGGTAATTGAATTTCAAGTCATATAAATCAGAATTCACTACTATGTTTAATTTTTTTACTTTAAATTTCTTCGTTAGGTTGTCAGCACGCTTATTCCAGAGCAAACATTGACATTTCAAAGGAACGTATAGGGTAGCCAGTTATTGGACCGATTACGGGGCGTATCACTAAAGTATCCCATAACCTCGTACGGCTCTGGTTTCCCTTCCTCAAATTACTTTCTACAACGTCTTGTAAGTTCTTGTGGCTGTAATGCTGCCATTACACAACAAATATGCCAAGTTCTACTAAAGATACTAAGTCACGAAGTCGTATAAGTCAACTCGCGAAAAATTAAGCACGGGAACATCACGCGTCTCAATCGAGCACGGTAAGATTATGCATATCATCAATTAAACGGAATCAATCTGCTCCAAAGAGTAACTACGCTATTCTAGTAAGTATATCGAAAGTTGGGATTCTGCCAATCCGTCTTATCGCTCCTTTCGGCCTCCAGTCCAATATCAGTGTCGTCATGAGCCTTGCCATATTGCTTATCACGCTTCTTGTTCTCTATACCGCAGAGAACATAGTACGTCAGACCAGTGGCAGCCATCAAGGCAAACGCGAAAAGCATAGAACCGATGCCGAGGACATATGTGGGTGCTTGTCTATCAAGAAAGAATTGGGGTCCGACAATATTGCCGACGGCTGTAAGTGTAAGTTAGAGGCTGAAGACTGATCAAGTGTGTTGGTACATACCGTAGACGATAGCGATAGAGATACCCATAAAGCTCTTCTTTGTTGCACCAGCAGTGTTGGAGGAAGACAGACTTAGTAGGAAGACCCAAGGGACATTGTAGAAGCCCATGAGATAGACTCCTGCCAATGACGCGTCGCGTTGGGTCGCAACGTCGAGTGAGTGCACCATAACCGCTCCAACCAGACCCATGAGCGCACCGAAGATCCAGAAGATGCATCGAAGATTAGGAATGAAGAAAGCAACGGTGGTGAGAATAGCCTGACTAATCATCGCAACTGCTGCCTGAGGAGTCGCCATGAGAACGGTCTTTGTCTTGCTGAAGCCATACCCGGCAATGATGAGAGGGTTGAAGTTTGTAATACCCGCGTTAGCAAGCGCATAACCAAAGACGCCGAGCCAGATGCAGTAGCACTTGGGATCACGGAGAGCTTCCAAGATTTGGGCAGTTTGGAATTTCTAGAGCCATGTTAGCCTCAGTTTATCTAATGGGGCACGTGTCGCTGCATACTTTCTTTGACTCAATGCCGGTCTGGTTGGGTGCAAGGCGAATCATGGCAAGTTTCTTCTCTTCCTCGGTGAAGAACCATGCCTTCGAGGGAGTGTCGGGAAGGCCAAAGAAGACGAGAGCTCCGGCGAGGATGGTGCAAGATCCATAAATGAGGAAGATATACTATCACTTTTTGTCAGCAAAGAAATATCCCTTCAGATGACCTTCACTGACCTTCCAGGTGGACAGCGATCCATTGATCTGTCCAATCGCATAAGACAGAATACCTCCAAACACACCCGCGAAAGTGTTATACCAAAAAGCAGTTCGAAGAGGCTGCTCGTTCCTCAAATACCACATGGAGTTGATGATCATCATGCAAGGTAGTACAGCAGCCTCAAAAACACCGAGAAGGAATCTGATAGTCGCCAGTCCTGCAAAGTTATGGCAAAGTGCCATGAAGCATAGGGCAATACCCCATAGGGTGAGGCAGCCACCGACATACTTGCCGATAGGGATCTTGGTCATTAACCAGAGGTTGGGGAATTCCATGGCTAGGTAACCGAAGTAGAAGATGCTGCTGAGCCAACTGTACTCTTGAGACTTGAGGTGGGCATCTTCCTTGATGCCGAAGATGGCGGCATATCCGAGCGCATTCTTGGATCCGTTAGCAAGCAATTGACTAGACTTGAGTGACTACACATACCTTATCCAGGAAGGCCAGAGTCATGCTCAAGACAGCGAGCGGCATGACAACCAGATCTGTCTTGAGGAGAAGTCGCTTTGATTGGGCCTTGGTCAATTCCAGTACCTCATCTTGAACACGATCAGAGGCGATTGATTGAGCCATATCCTTGGCGTGGCCTTGCTCAGACTTGGGAGTCTGCGCCATGATGCAAAGTTATCGAAGAAGTCCAAGTCTGGAAGCGAGTTGGAAAGTCCCTCGACGATCTTTAGATGCTTCGCATGGCCGTCTTTAAGAGTTCTCAAGATTGACAATGCTACAAAAGCTAGTCTACCACTTCCCCGGGTTTAGCGGGGCCAATTTCGCTGCAACGGGGAGTTTATCACTGTAGTTGTTAGGCTTCGGTGTACAACGAGACGCTCGGTCACCACCGAGCTCACTACTCGGACGCTACCGAGGGGACTTTACTGCTTTGAGGAGTTCTAGCCTATCACCCCGCCTTGTTATCTGGGGTTGGGAATGATAACGAACGAACCAGAATGGATGCCGATGACGATTGGGGAGCCTTGCGATCACGTCAAGTTACAGTGGGTAGTTGGCCGATTTTTGATAACAGACTTATGAAACGGTCGTCAAGAGAGAAAACTCTGCATCGAGCGGCAGAAAATAAGTTCATTTAAGATTCTACTAAATTGGTCGCGAATTTGTCATGAATTATATTAAGTCTAATAAAATCTTATCGCCTTGTACTGAAGCCCGATATTTGCTGCAAGCACGAGCAGTGGACAGATGATCCAAGGCTTATCGGACTATCACCTGTTCACGTGAGTCAGCTCGGTCACGACCGAATTTGCCGTCCGGTGGACACCGAGCTCGCCTCCAGAGTCCGAAGATCCAACATGAGCCTTATTAATTCTCGGAGATATAATATTTGACTGAATTGAACCATTTCATCTCAATATCGCGAAATCGAAGCCCCATATACAGCATTGTCTTGACAACATCAATTATGACAAACGCGAAGCAAGGAAGCCATGGAGGCTCAACGCATAGCTCTGTGCCGAATGCGAAGAATGCTTCTATCAAGGTAAGTTATCTCATGACATATGCCCATGATAATCACTGACGGACATTGAGGTTGGAATTCGTGATGGCGTCACTGGCGAGTTCAATTTGGTACCTCGAGCAGAAGCTGTAGTCTCAGTATTTGACTCAAATTTCCTGATCGGCGATGGCATCTGGGTAGGTTCTACTGAGTGAATAATGACCAACAAATGAATAACAGCTATTAAGGAAGGTATCCGTGCCAACAAGGGCCGAGTCCAGTTTGCCAAAGAGCACATCAATCGACTTTTCCAGTCCGCGAAAGCCATGTACCTGGACCTCGGTCTATCGAAAGGGGATCTCCTTGACCTAATTCACCAGACGCTTGATGAGAACGATATGGGAGATGATGAGCATGTCCACATCAGACTCGTGGTCAGCCGTGGTCTGAAAGCTACTCCCTACCAAAACCCGAAGGTCAACATCGGTCTCCCTCTTATTGTCATCATTCCCGAGTCCAAGGCCGTTGATCCCAACTCCAAGTCAAAAGGCTTGAGACTTTCAACAACATGGGTCCGACGGGGGCCACCCGATGTCAAGGACGAGCAGTGGAATCACATCTCAAAAGCGACGGATGTTCAAGCTTGCATTCATGCGAATGTGATGAATGTCGACGAGGCGCTTATGCTTGACCTACGCGGCTTTGTCAAGACGTGCAATTCAGTCAACTTCTTCATCGTTCGAGAGGATGAAGTCTGGGCCCCTACCAAGGACAACCAGATGCAAGGAATTACACGCCAAAAGACCATTGATGTTTGCCGAGCGAATGGTATCACTGTTCGAGAACTGGACTTCACTCTCACCGAGACATATGGCGCCGATGAGGCTTTCTGTACAGGGACTTTTCCCTCGCAAATCCATGTTACCGAGATTGATGGGCGGGTCATCAGTGATGGTAGGAGAGGAGCTGTTACAGAGAGGATACAGCAGCTATACTCAGAGCTCGTGAGGAAAGATGTTGAGAGGTCAAGGGAGGAGATCAAGGCTGAGGTGGTTAGTCCACGAGACCTGACCTTCTTGAAGTCAAAACTGTAACTTCGATATTACTGGTTCGATTGTTATTAATCCTTGATCACCTCAAAGACAGTCTTTCCCAATCCGCCTTTTCCTTTATAAGTTTGATCGCAAGCCTCGCGGACTGCCTCGATGTCTCTCATATCAACCCTGGCCCTAACAACAGGCTTCACTTTTCCGTCATCCACATAATCTGTAAGCTTATGCAGGTCTTCTCGGTTTGGATCCAAGAAGTGATACATGTATGTGACGCCCCAGCGCCACGCCCGAAGTCTACGTATCGCATCTGCTGCATGGAGAAATAGACGCCCGGCAAATGGGATCTGAGGGTTTTCTGGTCGCCGCATTACGCTTGAAGCTTGGAGGGTCGAGGCAGATGGAGTTGTTGAGATTGAGACGATCATGCCGGTTGAGGGAACCATGAGTGAGAGGAACTCCATGGCTTGACCGGTTGTATCGAAGCAAAAGTCAACGGACTTTGGAGGAACGGCCTCGGCAACTTTCTGATTTGTGTAATCGATGACTGTGATATTGGTCAGATAGGTCTTGGGGCTTAGGGTCAGGACTTACTCTGATCCACCGTGCCCTCACCAAGAAGCTCTGGAACTTTGGGAATTTTGGAGGTCGAGACTGTGGTGATGACCTTTGCAGCATGGAATACGTTCTTGGCAAGTTGGCACGCAAGGGCTCCCGTACCGCTTACTAAATACAAAAATTAAATACTTCTTTCATGAGCAGTTGTGATGAGTGACTTACAGCCACCAGGGATTAACACTGTCTTGCCCTCGAGCGAGCCCTTGTATTGCCCAAGAACCTGCAATGCCGTGACTCCAGCCAGCGGTAGCGATGCAGCATCGACAAAAGAAAGACTCTCAGGCTTCAGGGAGACGTAGGCATCTGTGCACTTCACATACTCACTCCAGGCACCTGTGTCATAATGTCAGCGGTTAGATTTCTTACTTCTAACCAACCATCTCATCATACCTCTTCCAATTTCTGGCAGCCTCGTGTAGACTTCATCGCCCACTTCCAACGCCGTCACTCTCTTTCCAACTTCAACGATGACACCTGCAGCGTCATACCCAATCTGATACGGGAACCTTGAGAATGTTGACATCAGCTTGTCGTCTCTCTCCAACCTGGGCAAAGGCAACTCACTCTTCCTTTACTGCCATCTTGAAGATGCCGGCGGCCTTCTTGACGTCGACTGGATTTATGCTCGCAGCATGGACTTTGATGAGAACCTGATTATCTGCAATGATAAATGGCCTTGGAACTGTCGAGAGTTCGTATGCCACTTGGGCTGGTATAAGCCGGCGCTGTGATTGAGAGCATTTCTGATTCCATGATTATTGACATTTGCTTCTGAAAATGAATGGAACTATGCGTCAAAGATGTACTTCCTATGGGCAGAGATCGGAGACATTATACAGATAAGTGATGTGAAAATTCCATTGACAGACATGTAGGTCAGCAATCGCCACTCATGGTAGGTAAGAAGCTAACTGCTTTCGTTTACAGGCTAGATCCCAGGCCTGGGCTGACCTCACTAGCCTAATTTCCGGGCCGGAATTGACAGCTTCCTCCAACTCCGGTGGAAGAAACTTTGATTTGTGGCGCTAATGCTTGGGGCAACTAATGATCCGTCGGGGAGATTCTGATCCGGTCATTACTCCAGCGAGATCTCAATTATGTGCTAGCGGACAGGTGAAAAGAGATGTTGTATACCAGAAAACACCCTTGGTATCTGTTTATCTATCTTAAAGAACCTGGTAACCTCTAGAACTAGTATAACAAAAACCATTAGGCAACATTCCCATCTTAGCTCCAATACCCGAGAACTTCAGGTGAAACGCTCATCACAACCCGAAGCAAAAGTCTTCAATAGTAAGTAATAATACACGAGAAGAACACTATATACAACGCCCCAAGGTATATGAGAACCTTCTATAGTGTATCATTTACTCTATGCTCCACTTCATCGGTATATGGCGAAAGGCTACCGATGACGATGTCAGGAACATGAGCGTCCCAGTGCTTGTGGTCAACAATATCACTTGAGGGAGTCAGCCACTCGGTACTTCGGTTAGGCCTGGGAGTACTTACAACTTTTCGGCATCGGTTTCCTTCTTGCAATGATCATCCAGTCGCTTCATCCGAGCCGTCCCCTCGGCATTACGACCGAACTGGATGAATTGGAACATGATCGAAGACGATGGAAGACCATGTTTGATCAGATACTGAGTTGCACGATTGACTGCGAACTCGACTTGGTCCTCACCCTGTTCCCAGACTCCATCTGTAAAGATGTAGATGCTAGTCGGCTTGAAGGGCCTCTCGACGAGGATTCGGTTGAGGATATCGTCGAGACATTTTCTCATTCTGCATGTGCCCCGAACGGTTTTGAAGTTACCAATAGCCTTTTCGACTTGAACGCTATGCTTGCATGTCTTTGGACTCATTGTAGTTTCTGATGCGGCGAAAACCTCCATACCATTGTGGTTAGCTAATTTGGTGACGTAGCTGACTGCTCTGGCTGTCTTCTTGACCTTCTCCATATACGGCTCCATTGACGTGAAGTTATCAATAATGAAGATCTGGTGATTGAGTTAGTTACGGTCTGAGAATCAGATCAATGCTCAACTAACATGTTCACGTCCTTTCGTTTCTCTAATCTTGCTTCGGGACTCTTGGATACCGGGCAAATCGAGAATCTCATCACGCTTACTGGACTTTCTGCGAAAAGACCCTCTTCGGGAATCTTTGTCTTTGGCTTCGATCATCTGGTATATTTCTCCAACCGTGAGTAACCTATCTCCCGTTTGAGTATACCTGATTGATTGGTCAGTTGGCGGCTGTGATATAGAGCCCTGCATCGAAATCATGGACCAGGCCTGGTTCGCAGGAGCTTCGATACGAGCCAAATTTGGGATCGCCCCCTGCCTAGAGGCGCTGAATGCGGCTGTGGCCCGTCTTTCTATAGGAGGCCTGGAGAAAGAGTCCCTCGGCTGATGAGATGCTTTGTCATCCGGTGTCGGCACAAACGACATACCATTTTTTGATGGTTCAGGCGCGAGGATCTTTTGCAGTCCCTCCTCCGCGCGTAGCCTGATCTGCATAGCATTGAGGCGACCAAGCTGCCCAATAAGCATGTTGCGAAGAATCAGCTTGCTGATGAAAGGCGATATCGAGTCGCTGCTCCTCCTGTGTAAGAGGAAATCACCGTGGACCTTCCGAACAGCCTTCAATCGCTGCTCTCCATCATGGAAGCAGCAATCATATCCCGCGCCGCTGAGATGTGGAAGTTCAGCGATTTCCTCGAATCGACTGCGGCGATATCTCTCACGGCCCGCTTCGCCGGCGATTGTCCAGATAAGAACGTCGCTGAATACTGCTCCTAGAGACCAGATATCGGTGGCAGGAGAAATGACTGTTCTGACACGATCTTGAACGGCAAAGTTGGCGAATGCCTCTGGAGAAACTAATGTATATTGAGTCATAATTCAGTCGACATATGAGGTGAAATGATATACTAACTGTACATTCTGTTTCCTGTACTGGATGACGCCAGGGCATCATTCAAACCTGAAATCCTCCCCATCTCACCCAGTCCAAAGTCGGTAATTTTGAAGTGAACATTAAATGAAGATTTGCTGTCAGTTCCTGGAAATACTAGGATATTACCAGGATGGATATCTTGATGGACCCCAGCGAGCGACTCATGTAAAGAGTGACTTTGTCTATAGATATCGCTCAAGGTGTGTAGGGCGTCTAGCAGCTGGATCAATCGGCCCCAGAACAAAGCAAAGTCGTCAGGAGTGATCGGCTGGGGAGTTTTTTGCAGGTAGTCTAGAAGTGAACCATGAGCCGCATACTCAAGAACGATAACGAACTTATGATTATGTTGAAAATGGAAGCTTGCGATGTGCCTGACGATGCTGTCATTTGACTTGTCGTGAAGCTTCTCGTATATAGCCGTTTCAGAACTGTAGCGTTCTTCTGCATTGATACCCTCGTACATTTTGAACACAACGAACTGACTCTAGGTAGAATTAGCATTAAATAAAACTCAAGTAAACAGCATTCGTTACCTTTTGTACCATGGATTTACAATGATCGTGTATTCGCACTTTGCGCAACACTACTGCATCAGGCCCAACACGCCTTTCCTTGATACAGTCATCGTATGTGACAGGTAGTATAGTTCTTGGGTGAAGGGGTCTTTTATATACGCGGGTGCGAGAGAATATGAAGGGACAAAACATCCATTGGGCTTCCAGAAACTCATCTGACCACTTGCTCTTTGGCTCAAAATCGTCAGCGGTGAAGGGCAAGTTATGATCGTCGAGAACTTTGCGGTTGGGGAAAAGAACCGACATCTTGTCACAATGGCCAATGAACACGAGTATAGAGAATATTTTGAGGTACCCGTGGCTGATTGCTTCATACGCTGTGTCAATGGGGATGGTAGCGAAGGCGAGGATGTAATTAATACGCTCCACTGTCCAATATGCCTCGAGTTCGCATGGTGGGATGTAGGGGACAACTTTTTCCTCTCCATCCAGACCAACAAGCGATTTGCTTTTAACGTAGTCATGAAAATGCTTAACACGGGAATCCATAAGTGAATCAAGTCCATAGTCCTCGTCTTGCTCAGGCCTTTTGTCATCCTCTGTTGATGGGCAATCAACTGGTGCAAAATGGTTCATTTTTGCACCTGTATGAGTATCCCAGAGGTTGAGTCCTTCAAATGCAATAAATCGCAGATGGCCGGTAAAGTGCTCGTAGAAGTCTTCCACTTCTTTTTGGTTTTCGCATACGATGGGGTTATCTGCCTTTCCATATGACTGGCAGAGGGGGCAATCCGCTTTTTTGATGGGATCGTACCATTTACAATCCACGATGAGCTTGTTCAATTGAAAAGAACCAATTGAAAGACAGTGAGGCTTTGTTTTCCCTTCTGTCAAATGACGAACAAACTCTTCTTTGGAAGTGAAGTGTATAATCCCCGAGGCCGGTTGACAGTACGGACAAGTCCACCTTGCCCGGTGAACATACCGCGGCCACTCCATGCTATGCACCACTTCCATATGAGATCTCCAGTCAGCTGTGGTTGGAAAAAACAATTGAGTATATTCGCAATCTTCAGAAACGCAAATGTAGGGTCGTACATCGTGATCGACATGTTTCCTGCCTATGGTCAGTTATATTTATGTCATACTTTCTTTGAAACGCACATCCAAGCCTCTTGACTTTCAATTGTGGCCTTGTTTAGCAGATTAGAGCAAAGCACACAGTAAACTTCTTCAGTGCCGTCTTCAGAAATCAGGCGATCAGGGCAGGGATGTAAAGATCGAAAAGTTTCGCAATCGGCACTTGTATCCCCTTGGTCGGTGTTTGCATATACTTCTGTAGCTTTCTCGTTCAGGAATCTCTGAGAGACGTGGCATGGATTCACAGGAGACTTTGCGGCGCGGATGCCGGACGGGTCATTCGATCCGGATTCAACCTCAAGGTTCCGTGAAGATCTTATGTCAGCGCCCACAGACGGAGATGGTAAGTTACCAAAGTAATTCTTCTGGCGGTTCTGCTTCCTCTTCTTATGGATATGCTGCTTGATCCGATCTGAGGGCTCCTTGAACAATATGCCAAAAACACCACTGAACTCTTTTGGGTCTTTGTATCGGGGGATGTCCAACAATGATGACGTACTACTCGAATGTGAGAATACACTTGAGGGTGTTTGAGGTCGTTGTGAATTTCTGTTGCTAGAGCATCTATCCGCTAGCACCTGTGGACGTTGTTTCCAGTATAATAAACGATGTGTTCGATGCATAACTGATCTTGACAACTGTAGTTGAAGTGACAACGGGGCATTAGGAAACTTCTTTTGGATGAAGTCAATGATACTCTCGTCAAAGCCATCTAAGACCCGCTTGATCATGATCTTGTTGATATCTTGTGCCTCATCTAATGTTTGCTGGCTTTGAATGACAGCAGCTAGGCGGTGAAGACGATCCAATGCACCATCAATCCCATAAATAGGGCCTTTTTGATGGTCAGTGCGGATGTGTTGATGCTCGGAAACAACTAGAGGGCTGTATAAGCCAGTAAATAAAATTTGGGGCTGGGAACTCACCAAGCTGAAGGTTCCGCCGTAGGACTTGGAGCATAAGCAAAATAAGATTCATTGTTTCGGGAGAATGCCGTAGACGCGTATCAAGGCAATGCTGTTTATCAGCGTGAACGCCGAGAAAACTGACCCATGACAGGAACCTGTGTTCAGCTCTTCGGATATGAGTGCTGAGAGTAATACTATCCATCACCTCATTACCGAAGAGATTTTGGCATTCTGATGCGACTGCGCGGATATCTCTGTGAGACCCCGTAGCCCTGTCATCGTTTTGAGGCTGAACATCAAGCACCATCGTATTGTTTCAGAAAAAAAAAGCATATAATAACCCAACTCAACTCGTGAAAGATAGGAAGTGTATTGTTAATAGTTATGGTCGCAGTATCATGCGGAGGTTTCGAGTCTTGTGTTGAGTGATATGTGGCTACCCCGCCCTCTTGTACCCGAGACTTGTGCCTAAAAATGAAAAGGTATTTCTAATCGATAAGGTGTACAAACCTGAACAATGACAAATATGGATTACGTGGCATCAATTCAGTGGCATTATCTTGCATGCAGGTTGCGACGGGCTGTCACATCAGCGGGATAATGGACGAATAAAATGCTACAGCCACAGTTACACAGCAGATACATTCGGACAATCCGACAAATTAGTTCCAATTACGGGTTTCAGAAAGGGGGCTGGGTTAAGAAAATCCCCACCTCAGCCGCAAAGCTGGAATAATAATAAGTGATAAGTAACTGAGGTTGGTACCTTCCTTATCCTTGAGAAGAAACCTTCCAAGCAACCTCTCAGATCTTTTCAGAGTGCAACGGCAAGATGACCTCAGAGCGCCTCGGTTACCTATCAAGGTTATGGGAAATGCATCTTCTGGTCACCAACCTTCTATATGGAGAGAAGTCCCACTCAGACTCTGTTAGATCTGAGACAATTTCAAATGAGGAGCAGAATGATAGAGACTTTCTCACCTTTGAGACTACGATTCCAGCAATATTAGGAGCCACCGAAAATATCGGGGATATGGACGATGCTAAACTTAAGAGCGAAGACAATGGTTGGAAGCTGCAGCATGCACTCGAAGACAGCCTCAGAACATTCGGCGCCCGCGTATGTGATCATCTGTGACGCTGAGAGAGACTTCAGTGCACACTGACAGCCTTAATAGTTGCCAACCCTGACCGAAGCTAATACGAAATGCTCATCATCTTGTAGCAAATTGGATGAATCAATTCATAAGATACATCGATATGGCGAGTCAATACTCACAACGGGCTCCCTTGATCGTGAGGTGCAGAATGAACTTCTTCCAGAGTCAGAAATACAATGGAGGGAGGGAGTCATTGGCCTTACTAAGGTAAATGAGATGGTGGAGAAGAAGTTACACACAAAGTACTTTGAGCGGCTGGAAGGGAGTTCTAGTAAAGCATCCAAAGCTTTAATCGACGCAGAGCCCATAGATCTGCCCTTGGACAATTTGTTTTACCACCTTGTGAGCGGAACATGCCATGATCAAGGTCATGGAGCCTCACTCAAGCTTTCAGGATGGGAGGATATCAAAGAAAATAGTGTATTCCACATGTTTCTTTCTCCTTGTGAGACCGTCAAAGGGTGCGAAGCCTCCCGATGCTATACATCGTGCACACTTGAAAGGTAAGCTTCTACCAGAAATTCATACAATATTTACAAAGGCTTTCTATCATTTATGCCAATACTTATGCTTATACTATAGACATGATGCAAAGAGCCACGGTGGAGACCTGAATATTTGCGAAGAAACGCAAGAAGCCGAAGTTCTGAACATTCCCCTTTGGCTATCTTTCAATCATACCAATATGTGGTTAGCCAGCACCAAAGGCCTCGAAATAATCAGCCGAGAACAGAGAGAGAACAGAAGCCAAATTCCACTAGAGCAGTTGATGCAACAGAGACAATTGAAGACCTCAGACATTCACCTGGAAGTAAAGAAGTTCCATTTGGCTTACCGGTTGGTGTGTTCTCTGCGCCACCTTTATCTCGGTTCCTGGATACAACAAGATTTGACATTAAAGAACATCTTTGTTATGAACGATCCAAAGGCAACTATTGAAGATATTTTGGCTGAGCCTTATATCAATTGTTTATTGCAGACCATTCCAAGAAACACAAACACTGTTATCAACGACTTCAATTCAGGAAAACGAAACTTTTCAAGGTTCTTCCTGTCGCTCGCCCAAGTCCTTATCGACATCTTCAAGGGCGAGATCGGACGATACGATTATGGGAGCGATCTCAAGACATGGTACGATGACCTCTCTGAAGAGGCACAAGTACTTCTGAAGGATGACTTGGTCCAACATTATCGAAAGGCCGTCTTTAGCTGTCTTCTATTTTTCAAGCACTATCGTGTTGGGGTGGATAAAACGGAAAAGACTGAATCAGGGGCCCGACGGGTAATCCTGGAGCACATCGTCGCTCCACTTAGGACGAATCTTGACATTTGGGAAGCGCAAGTTTCGCAGTGTGGAAAGCCTCCTACACAAAATATTGATCATGGTGCTCACAGGGCACTAGATCACAGGCCAGCCTTGCCCACATTCACGTTGTTCTCTGATGAAGACGATAGAAATGAGATGCTGTAGGTAACTTGATGTCTTGAGCTACACGACGCTAATAATTCTTTAGAAAGTCTAATCAGCTTAAAACTCGATCTAAACATGATTTTTCAACACGAATGGATAGATTTGTCGAGAGGTATATACTCAGAGTGGCTGAAGTCGATATCCCAGCAGCTTTCCCTCATGAAAGAGTCAAGGTCGTTATCATTGACACGGGGTTTTGTCCCAATGATGACCCGTTTTTCATCCATGCTGAGCAGAGAGTTCGTAATTGTCGAAGCTTTATTGGTAAGGAGGCTGATTGGAATGACATACACGGTCATGGAACACATGTCGCCAGACTGGTGCTACGCTACGCGCCAGAATGCGAAGTATATGTTGCAAAAGTCTCCGACACGCGCTCCTTTTCGGAAGATCAAGTCGGGCGGCTTGCCAAGGTATGTGTTTCTCAATATATCACAATAACTACTAACGTGTCACTCATGCAAGGCTCTTGAATGGGCAGGCGAGCAGGCTGACATCATCAATCTCTCTTTCGGTCTTGGGCAGCAATGCCCTTCTCCACAGTTGAAACAAGTACTGGACAAGCTTGTGTTGGATCGCAAGCTAATATTTGCAGCTGCCTCCAACTCAGGTGGCAACAGATCGAGGCCTTGGCCAGCTAACCATCCGGGTGTTTTTTGCATTCACGTAACTAATGAACGCGCCGTACCGAATCTGAACATGAATCCAGTGGCCAAGTCCACTATGGATAATTTTGCGACTCTTGGCGAGAACATCCAGTCGTATTGGCAGGGCGAAGAGCGCTGTATCTCAGGCACCTCCTTCGCTACTCCAGTAGCAGCGGCGATTGCAGCGAACATATTGGAGTTTGCTCGGAGAAATCTTCGCGCTGACGAAGCCAACGCTCTCCAAGCCTATGGACCAATGCGTAAGCTTTTCCGTTACAAAATGACGGATAATGGCGAGACGAATGGGGCATATCATTGTATTAAACCTTGGAGTGACCAACTGTGGGGAGGCGAAGCCAATAACGAGGACGTGGCTAGAGTCTTTAGGGAGTTTCTCGTACACTGGACCTAGTAAAAGTCCAAAGCCAGATTGCTAGCGCCACAATACGAATTGCACAGACTAATCACGTATCCTATATCTGCTGTCAAACTCCGAGAAGACTACTGCTGCGCTACAAACCTGGGGGATTTGTGCTGCGTCAATTACACATGCTGATGTTTGCAGTGCATATTCAGTCCTTGATCCTCCTGTCCGATGTTCTCCCTGCCATTGGATCGCAAGATGTTCTCCTTTTGTAACAGATGGCAACGCCACTGTGACAAGTCTGAGGATATGCAGGTGTGGACAGATGCCATTGGCCCAAATATGCATCTTCTGATGCATGTTCCTCCCCGCTTAGCGCGTCACTTTTACGCCCGGAGGCCTCACAAGCTCAGCTCACCCCTAGCATCACTACAATGAGATGCCGAGTACGTCCTTCAAGGTATCGATTTTACTAAGGACGGCCATTTTAGACTCTTAGCTGTGATAACAGTCGCACGTTCTTCAGTCAGAGACAAACCGACCATGGCATCAACTACACGGGGCAATAACACCTATCATCCTGTTCCGCGTTTCGACATGGCAGCAGACAACGGTCCTTTGTTCTTGGGCGCGATATTCACAGACCTCGGCCTCGGACGCGCTGCTTTGAACCGGTCAAGCCGCATCAAAATCCGAGAGGAGCTGAAATATGCTCCAGTTCCCCAGAGTGGCTTTTGCGAAACCTGCTCAAAGGTCCGAGAAGGGAAGTTTGAGGCCTGGGTCAAAGCCTTCAGTGAGTATGCTCGTGGTTCAGCAGCCATCTCGGGCTCGAGCGACGCAGAAAACACTATCACTTGCGATGAGGTCTTGACAACGTACTTTGACCCAGATGACAACTTCCTTGATGCCACTTTCGCCATCCCCCAGGTCCAGCTAGTACTTGAGGGCTCTTCTAAGTGGACATCTGTGTTCTACATGATCACTGGGCTCAAGGTGGCTAAAGGCCTGGAGTACAACAAGTCCAATACGAGTCAAGCAGAAGTCGAAGGACAGCTTGGTGTACAGGAACCACGGACAGGTACAGGGGCCGCTTTAAGCGGCAACATACGCCGAGAGAAGAATCGCAGTCTAGAGTTTTCTGTTTCTGATATCGTCGTCGGTTACCGTGTCAATAAGTATCGTTGTGTTCGGCGGCTTAACCTCTTCAATAAAGAGAGAAAGTTCATAGATGATGGACTCGTCAGAGGTGAAATGATGGATGATATGGAGGACGATGCCCCACAGCCACACGTTTCTTTCGAGTACTTACGCTTGTCGGATGAAGAAATAGCATGAACCGAAGGAGAGCTCGAAGACACATGGGATTAGTAAATCAGATATACTGACAAGTGGAGCAAAGGCAGTACAGACAGATTTTGGATTGTGTTGATATCTAGTGGTTATTAATCTTTTTAAACAAGATACATGTGGTATTTATATTGGAGGCCCATTGATGAAAGCTTAGTTCGCCCTGTACAACTCGACGTCATCCAACTTTACAAACTTCAGCTCTCTCCAGTCTACAGCCACCTTGATGCAATGCTGTGTCGAAGATTATGCCTACGCGGTCCTATTCTCGTATTTCCCCTAGAACGTGAAAAAAGGGAATACCAGAACAAGAGACTAATGCATGTGAGTAGTAAGGTTGCCGCTGCAAAGAGATCCGAAGCAACGCGGCATGCTTCGGGTACAACGCTGATTGACTGTGAGTCATTACGGCTGAAAGGCCGAATATTGCAGAAGCTCTAGAAGCGATATCATGCATTAGTGCTTCTCCCAGTACACTAGAACGGATAAACCTACAGCTACGAAGGCTCGAGGTAGGAACGCCAACGTGACGAGGGTTATGACATGCATAGACATCGTGTCCTCTTGGGTCTTGTGAGCAATTTGCTGCATCCTGTCGAGGTGAAGATGTGAAGTCTTAGTAAAGAAGCAACTAGCTTGAACGCTGCGATAACGCATGATTTCTTCAAACTGGAAGAGAAGTTGGAATCAGCAGTGTGCGGCGATCGACAGAAAGGAAGAGCCATACCAATTCCCTTTCCTTCCGTAGCCAGGACATTAGGGACTTGACTTGAGTTACAGGGATTTCCAGGTTCTTTTGGATGCGACTTATCCGGTGGGAAAATGAGTCCAAGTCGCTGAAGAAGGACCTTGTCACCATCTCGCTTGGCAGATTATCGCGCGTTGCCAGGTTTTCGTAATGATCTGAGATATCGCGCAAGGTTTGTATGTTTAACTGTATGACCAGTAGCGATTGCTCCAGTCGCTCGAAAAGTGAATCAAGCTTTTCAGCTTCCCTGAACGGAAATTTATCGAGGTCCTCGATCTCCTCAGCCAGTCGCCAGGATACCGAGCGCTGCAGACCAGCAGTTTCGCGAGTCTCAGCCTGAATCCCACTACCAGCGTGCTCTGTAGGAGAAGAAGAGTGGACATCATGTTTGTTGCCGCTTTGAGCTGCCTTGAGTCCTTTCAATGTCCTCCGGATCTCACCCTCTTTGTCACAGATGAACTCTCTCCAGGAATTGTCACACCATTCAAGATGCACAAGATGTGTCCGCAGTGATGCAGCAAAGGAACCGGGTATATCCTTACTCAAAGCGGAATTGAGGGCTGGATCTTCGGCAATTGCTTCCTTCATCCTCTCAGACATAGCATTATCGTTCTTGATATTTAGCCACAATGCCTTTCCGTGGCCGAAGTCGTATCTGTGGTGAATAGCCATCTGACGAATCTCCCACTTTCTGTTTCCCGTATCCTCAGTTGACTTTTCAACAGATCGGAGCATATACTGCACGCCATGCTCCAAGCCAGAACGGCCAAGCTGCTGAATCTCCAGGAGATTTGATCGGGGGTTCTCGATGGTGTCGTAGCTGTCAAATCCAGTCGTGTGATAATTTTGTGGCTCGCTGGTATATCCGAACGAAGATACAAAATCCAGAAAGCTGGCTGGGATCTGGTAATGGGAACAGATAAGAGCTAGGCTTTCACGTGAACAGTTCAATGGAGTACGTGGACCGTCAGAATTAATAAAGCTTAACGAGTTAGCATCGCGTTTCTCCAAGTTCTGTCAAGTGGCTGTGATTACATGAGTGAAGCTTGGGGGTCTTTGCGGTTCTGCTCCAGATGTTTTCGCAAAGCAAAGGGGTTCGCGATCGTCTGCTCAGCATAGCCTGGAGCAAGTCAGACGCGTCAAGCCTTTGGGAAGTGGGGTATTCGGATAAAATTACCATCTGGAGAATCGCTCGGCTCGACAATATGAACATCTTCAGTACTGGCCTGGAAAAGCTGTCGCTCAGACACGTCCAGGGCGAGGCGATAACTTTCAAGGGCGTTCCTCCGCTGGTCAGGCCGCAACAAATAAGTCGGGTACGTAGACCACTGCTCACAGCTGCGCTTCAACAACTGATACGAGTCCATCTCGAACAGTCCAGCCAATCGACCCTATAAAATGTGCGGTAGTGGATCGGTCAATTGAACGTGTCGAGCTATTCCCGTAATTGTGGATGAAAAAACACTTGAAGGTCTGAAAATCAACAGCGGCCACAAATTACGACGTAACACTACGAGTAATGCGACACCGCCTCTACCATAATATTCCGTGGATTCCAAACCAATCGTTAAGCGATACAGCTTGTATTTTGCTTACGTGGCGTATGCGAGCCACTGAGAGTGCTCCTGTGTCGGTCTCGACCAAATGCGACACGCCTGTCTTGGAACCTATGATCCCGGTGGTGATATTTGAAGAAATTAACCCATCTTAATGTGACGGGAGCTAGGCATCAGTTATTCTGTCATCCTATATGTGGCTGTAGATCTTCAATGTGATTGGGTTGACGGAGCTCATAAGGCAGACTACGAAAAGAAGGCGAATGTGAGCTTTCAGCCGCACAGCTTGCAAATAGCGCAGCCGAGGCACTGCTGAAAAGCACACCCTGAAAGTTTTTTGAAGCAAAGCTCGCGTATTTGAAGGGACCTAGTCGTTCAAGATAGACAATAGACTTTCTGCGAATCGTGTTACCTCTCACCTGGACATCATCTGATCCAACTGTGGATAGGCTAAGTAAGGTGGTGCTAAAGACATAACGAGGCCCTCGCTTCATACTGTCCGTCTCCTTTAAAGTTTGGAAATTGTATCAACCAGAGGACAGCTCAAAGATAACCGGAAATAGTGGGTCAGTTACACTGAGAGGTGGAAAATTCCCTTTTCTTGATAGCCAAAATGCTGTCTGTTAACTCCAGACCCAACGATGATGGTTAGGTTTGACTCGAGATGATTAAGGATACTCAATTCGTGGCCAAGCTTTGTGGCTGAGCATGAAATAGCAGCAATACCCCCAGTACATACGATCTAATTGCATCACCGACAATCGGAAAAGCTCTAAACATGATGAAACAAATCCTGTGCTGGCTGGACACTCTTCTGTCTCTTACAAGCCTGGCGATCCAACAACTTGAGTATAATGACCCATAATCCGATTGTAATGATCATAAGGGAAAAGCTAATCAATGTGAAAAGCGTCAAGGGACCAAGATCAAACGTAGTAAAACCGTCGGCGTCATATGAGGCCTTGCTAACATCGAACAGTCCACTTGATAAAGTTGCCTTGTCAATCAGCGCAGTTCTCGGCCTGGTTTCACAAAGATCATCGCGAGGTACTTACAGATACAAATGTGCCAGGCAGAAATAATATGGCGACAATTGCCACTATATGCATAGGCACTTTCTCTCGTTTTGCCTTGTATGACATTTGTTCTATCTTGTCTGACTGGCTGTGGGAGCTCTCGGTGGAAATGCGGCCAGCCTGCATGGTGCGATGTTGCAGTATTACCCCAACCTAAGATAGGTTGGTAAGCAAATGATATGATACGGCGTCCAATCAGATTTACCAGTGTCTTTCCCTCCTGTAGGCAGGTGCGCAGTGCTTCAAGCTGCGTGACCCGAATTTCCAAATTTCGTCTTATGCGCTCCACTCGCCGGGCGAATGAATTCAGACTTCGGTCACATTCTTCTCGGTGTTCTGAGGGGAAATATTCTCGGATTGTCAAATCCTGGTAGTGTTCAGAGATATCTCGTAATGTCTGGCGGTTCAGCAGCATCACCAAGCGGAACTTTTCGAGTTGTCCGCCGATATAATGGAGATGTTGCAAGTTTTCTACCGAGAACGTCTCAAGAACTTTCCTGGGGTGCTCAGAAAAACCATCGTTAGTACCTGTCCCTGGGACTGCTGCGGTCTTCGGCCCCAGAGGAAGCAATGGGGTTGCGTTCGTTTGCTGCAATGATTTGCCAAGAGCGGAGGGGAGATACTTCGCCAGTGGTTTTTCCATACCGTAGCCTGCGTTGAAAAGCCGAAGGCTCGGTGGGCTATACTTTTCCGGTTCGCCAAATGCTGCAGTAGCAGTCCCGATAGTCGAGAATCTCATGGCAGATGCACGCAAACCAGGCTGGTGATTAACTGATGCTGTCTCTGCACTTTTCAGCACAACGCGTATATTTCCCTCTAGATCATTGACGCATTCTCGCCAAGACTCATCACACCACTCAAGATACACGAGAATGGTCATCAATGTTGCTGCGAAAGATGATGCCATTCTACTTGTAGGTTCTGGGTTGAACTTTGGGTTGTCCGCGATCGCTTCCTTGAGCCTTTCTTGTACGACAGAGTTGGCTTTGATGCTGAGCCAAAATGATTTCCCGGTAATGAAGTCGAATTTGTGATGAACAGCCAATTGACGAATATGCCAGACTACCTGACCTCTCTCTGTAGACTTCTCGACGGAGCGCAGGAGGTACTGCACGGTGTGCTCCCGACCAGAACGCCCAAGCTTGGGAATTTGGAGAATCTCGCTTTGTGGGGTATCAAGGGTATCAGACCCATCAAAGCCAGTCATATGATAGTCCAAGGGTTCCGTGCTTTGGCCGAAAGAAAACAGAAAGTCCAGGAAGCTGACAGGAATCTGATAAAATGTCGATAGGTAGCAGAAGCTTTGGTGGGAGCAGTTTAATGGCGATCGCGAATTTCTGGATTCAATAAAGCTATAATGGATGAGCTTTCAGTAGTCTTGATTCACCTACTGGGAGTTCAATCGACTCACATCATACAATAATGGGGGTCTTCGCCGTTCGGTCCAAGATGCTTCTCGAGATCGGCTGGACCGGCGATTGCCGTTTCCTTGTACCCTGAAAACTATGAGATAAAAGCATTAAAATATTTTCTGGGTCGTTACCGACCGCGTACAAATCCGTTAGGCTCGAGGAAGTGTATGTTTTCTCGATTGGCATCAAAAAGCTTCGTCTTTGGTTTGTCGAGGCGCGACCGGTAATCATTCAGTACACTCTGTCTGTGGCACGGCTGCAGCAAGTTGCGGGGATACTTTGACCACTGTTTGCAGCAGTCGACCAGCGAGTCGGCGTTATTCATGGTTGCTCGAGTCGTGTCGCGAGAGGGTATCGGAATGAAGAAGAAATCTTAGAGTGTACTAGGAAAACTAGCAGGTCACATCGGGGCAGTTGATTTTGGCATGGTTCTTCCATCGGCAACACGTCTAGGACAACGCTAGGGCAGATGGACTTTTGGCTGTTGGCGAGGCATAATGTGCTATTTTTACATTTCAATTGGGCACGGAAAGGCGTTTGTCACAATTGGGTATCGATGCACGGTTGAAATACCTTTCACAATGTCACCTGCAGCACTGGCCAATTGAACCCGTAAACAACACACCCTCCTTTTAAGAGCGGTGAGGAGCCAGGATAAGAAGCCTGAGGAAGTACGAAAGCTGAGGACCCGGATTTTATGATTCACAATGGTTTAATTAACAGCTTATAAGACCGTTTACTGTTCGGTTTGACTTCATTGTTATCGAAACACATCTGAATTCTCGAGCTGAGAACAAGGGGGAAGCAGTATAGGGTATGCGACGGCTTGCAACTGCAACAGGGATTGGAGCGAAAGCTGAGGCAAGGCAGAATAGCTAGGCGATTTTAGGTTTTCAGCCGCACGAGATGGCAAATAACGCGTCTGTGGCAGCGATGCCACGAAGCCTCGTGAAGTCTCTAACAATATTTTGAGGATTCTTGCAGAGCCGAGTTTGAGCTACACAGAGCTCACTGCAAGTCGATCCAGCTGTATGAGTCGTTGTTCAGACAAGGCCTAGTCCCCTGTAGATAGTGGAATGTCGACCCCGCAGGCCAAAAACGGGGCTGCACTACCATTCCATCGTCTCAGCTTTGATACTGATGGAGAGAACCAAATGTCTACGTCAGATCGGGCACCTCTATTCTCACAGGTTCCTGACTACGTTGAAGACCCCGAACACGGTGCGTGCTCTATAGAAAATTATCGTTCATTACTGAACTGAGACAGGCACAGAACTGCAACCCGTTGCAAGGCATGGCCCTGTAACGTCTCCCCTTGGCCATGACTCGGAGTCTCAGGTCCACGTGCCGATTCCTTCGGACCTTGCGGATGCCGCGCTTGACTTTGACTCAATGACACAAGAGGATATCTATGAGATGGCTCATCTGACCTGTAGGAATACTCACCCTACTCGCCGGGCCTTTCACTGACCCGCAAGTTTCACAGATACAGCAATTTCAACAGATCCTCAAGAGTTCTTCCAGAAACATGATCTTCGGCCCAAGCGATTCCACTACCCGCGCCATACAGAAATTCTCGTCGGCATCACAGTTTATAACGAACCAAAACACCTACTTCGTCGTACTTTGCAGAGTGTTGTCCAGAATATCTGGTATCTAAATATCCGTACACAGTCAAAAGTCTGGGGAAAGAGATCCTGGACTAAGATCGTGGTTTGTATCCTCATCGACGGTATCGAGTCCGTGGACCCTGGTGTTCTCGACGTACTCACCACTCTCGGTCTTTATCAGAATGGATTGTGCAAAAGGACGACGGAGAAAGGAGAGGAAGTAACGGGACACCTTGTAAGTCTGCCCTAGTACGTGAGTCCCGAACTCTTTTTAACATGGATTTGTTTTGCCTCCAGTTTGAATTTTCGTCTCATTTAGCAACCCATCTAGGTTGTGAGGACTATCCAGATGGCAACAATGACTCCCTCAACCTTCACTCGCGGTCCATGAAATTCCCAGTACAGCTTATGCTACTCATGAAGGCTTCAAATTGCGGCAAGCTCAACTCATACCGGTGGCTTTACAATGGGTTCGCCAAAGTCTTGGACCCCAATATTACAGTTCATCTCGACGTGGGCACCAAGCTGGGCAAGCAGGCGCTGTTCAAGCTATGGAAGGAATTCGATCTTGAGCCTATGCTTGCTGCAGCCTGTGGAGAGATCTCTTGCTCTTTGGGCGGTAACTGGCTCAACATTCTCAATCCCATCGTTGCCGCCCAAAACTTTGAGTACAAGGTTGGATTTCAGCTTGATAGGACGTTTGAATCTGCAACCGGTTTTCTGTCTCTCTTGCCCGGGGCCTGTTCTGCTTACAGGTTTGTACAACAAAATCGACTGCCACAATTCAATGCTGACTCGTTTTCACTGTCTAGATACGTGGGCAGTGCTGGTAAACCGCTAGAAGATATGCTTCTCGGCGACCCAACATGGATCCAAGGCCACGGCGACCTTCGCCCTTCCCTGTCCCCCGTCAATCTCAATCGCCACCTTGCAGACGATAGAGTCATTTGTTTCAGGATAATCAGCAAACCACGCACGCACTGGCTCCTGAAGTATGTTCCAGTCACCGCCACCACTGACATCCCCATGACGACAACAGACTTCATCAACCAAAGACGACGATGGCTCAATGGAGCTTTCTTCTCGACTATTTATGTCTTGAAGAGATGTGGACACTTGTGGAGGTCTGACCATACACGAATGCGCAAGTTGGCCTTTTTCATCCCTCTTCTTCACAGTGTTCTAGCCTTGGTCTTGGCTTGGTTCTCGCTCGCGGCATTTCTACTCACGACATTCACTATCAATAGCATCTCTGGAGATCCTCCCAAGGATGCACCGGCTGGAGGATTCCCATTCGGAAAGGCAACACCTATTGTAAACGCGGTCATTCAGATAGTGTACTTGGCGACTGTCTTGTTCCAGTTCATACTCGCCCTTGGAAGTCGCCCAAGGAATCATCGAATCAGCTATATCATATCATTCGCCATTTTCGGACTTATTCAGGCGTATCTAATCATGAATCTGGTGTATCTCGTAAAGAGAGTTGCAGACTACAAGGCCGACGATACTGGGTCGAGCAATTATGCCTATATCGGGGAGTTCTACGCCGACATTGGCCAAAGCACTATCATTGTCGCTGGGTTCTCTGTTTTCGGCGTCTATATCCTCGGCGCTCTTCTAGCACTTGACCCATGGCACCTCCTCACATCTTTTGCGCAATTTCTGTTTATATCATCGTCTTACGTCAACATTCTCAATATCTATGCTTTCAGCAATACACATGATGTCAGCTGGGGAAGAAAAGGTCGGCATCAAGACACCGAAGCGGGCCAGAGACAAGAAGGACCAAGGCCAGCTACCATCGAGAGACGATTCACGTTTTCCGACCAAGATCCAAACATTCGATCAATCGCTACCCAGCGTGATGAAACTCCCGAAGCGAGAAATAAAGAGTACCAAGAGGCACTGGCTCGAGCGACGGCTGAAGACGAGACAGCGAGCCGGGAGAGGAAGCGCCCCCAGGTTCTCGCAGTAGCAGACGCCATGATGGAGTTTCGCACTATTCTGCTCGCGTCATACATCTTCTCAAACATTTTCGTTTGTCTTATTGTCATGAACGACAGCCTCAAAATCTTGTGGTGGCTTGGTGACTCGTACTGGCATAAAGTCTGGTTCTTCCGTATATGGCTGTGGGCAAACTCGATCAGCTTTCTCATTAGGTTCGCTGGTTGTTTATGGTATCATGTGGTCAGGGTAGTCAGCGGGCTTTTCCGTGGCACCCTCATGTAAGATGAAGCCATATATGACTCCCTATTCGGGGTTGAGACAATGGTCATGACATTTCTTATCGGCAGCTTTTGCATAGGTTGTCCCAGTCGCTTGTTAAGCTGAGAGGTAAGTAGTGATAGAACATGACATATCAACCGAAGCTTTAAAAATATGTCTATCGCCAGTTTCAAAAGCAGTGACCAAGATTGACACTTGAATTACCCATGGCTGTGTAGGAACATTTCTAGTCGCCTCAGATAGCATTGTTTAGAAGAACTGGTCTAATGTTAGCCTAAGTTCTGATGAGCGTGACGTCCTTCCCCTAAAGTCCCCTTCATAACCCCGTTTGAACTAGAATGCGGATCGAGTTCGAGCTTCCTATCTTCAGTTAGTATGGGCATTTCAAGTTCGTTATAAACCGCATGGAAAAGGCCAAAGGGAATCGTACCGAGATCTTTCGTTCGACTTCCATCACAGTGCGATCCAGCTCAACCGCAATCCGCTGCTTTTTCTCTACGGGGAGTAATCTAAACCGCTCGCAGAGGTCTCCGTCTATGACGCCCTTAGCCGGCACGTAATAGCCGCGGTACATCAGATGGTCACGGCCGACAAGAGACGGATCCGCAGCACGCATATGCACCTCGAGCTTGTGGAAGAAATCGGCGTCCTCGCGTGTGACGAAGGGGATGAGGACGCCGATAGTGCCATGCAAGCCGCTCCAGACGATAACATCCAGTCCGCCCACGACGAGGTTGGTCTTGGTGATGCTGGTCGGTATATCCTGCGTAAAGAAATAGGCCACCATGTCGAATCGAGCTGGTGCGCCGCGCAGATGATTCCGTGCGTCGATGAAGCGATTTCCGTCCTCTTTTGCCTCTTGACTCGCTTTCTCGGGGCATCGCACAACCCAGAGGTTCCCGAATTTATCACCTCCAACCACAGATTCATAGTCGACCACTTCCGTACAGGTTGTCCAGCGTGCAACTGTATCATCAACAAAAGGGATAAGCCTATGATGCTTGTGATCGTACGTAACCATCGTCACGCCATGCTGGACATCCCCGACGACGATACGGTTGTCTTGAGCATTCAAGGAGACAATCAACTGCGGTACCGCTTCAGCATGAGCTTTTTGAAGTAATTATTTCAAGCCTAGATCATATATCCGTAGAGATTTGCCAATTCCTGCAGCTAGCTGGCCTTGGAAAGCTACTAGCACCATTGGAGGTTCCTCTACCTTGGTCTTGTGAATGAACTCCAGCCCTCTCCCGTTTTGCTGAAAGCGATAGACATGGATGTAGCCCTCTGAGAATTGCCTGGGATCAAGGATCATGTCCTTCCCAGTGCCAACAAGCAAGAAGTTCTCGCCATCCTGTCCAGTGAATAGAACCACCGCTACACACAGAGCAGCCTCGTTGCCTCCAAGCTCGATCTTTTGAAGCACTTGTTCGCCGATGGGATCGACAACACTGATGCACGAGGCCCATCGGCCACGACCAGGCGGATAGCCAAACTCTTCTGGTGGGAGTAGTTTCTCATCCTTTTGAGTTTTATCTTCAGAGGCTCCCAGTAGCTGTGTACGTAACTCAGGACCCAGTGTGTTGTTATCCGCTTCAGCCGTATAGAAGTAGGGTTCATGAGGATGCTTAACAAAATGCCGTGGTGTATAGGTCAGAGGTAGAGACTTTCGGACCATGTTATCAGATAGACTCTCAATAGAAAATATGCTAAAGATTAGGTTAGCGAGGTAAAGAGTGATGCTGGTGCTACGGCGGTGAATAGCAAGACTCAAAGGGGTGTAGAAAAGGGATACTCACTGCAGGAAGTTGGCGTGAACCGCGATGATACCGCACTGCTCACTACTGAAGTTCCATGCCCACTCCAGCTCATCGTAATCAAGAGGTGTCATAATAAGCCCTCGTTTGGGGTCAGTATACCCCATCCAAGGCTTAGAGCCCAGGGCCAAAACACAGGTTTGACCCTTGACTGTTACCTGGAAGAGCTTAATAGCCTTGAGACCAAGGAATCTCGTCTGCGTATCTGATAACTGTCCTGTGATTCCATCGAGTCTAGTTTTCAGATAGACCCCAGAACTCAGGCCGATGTTTAGGAACAGTTCAGAGCTACTCAATAATGGATCCTCCATTGCCATGACGTTAAGCGCCGAGGGTGCCGCTATCAGCGCTTGTATAGACTTGCTCTCAAGCGTGGAATCTGGATGCAAGCTCAAGATTCGAACAGTGCAATCCTCACATCCTACCGCCAGAATTGGGCTTCGGAGTCGCCCTTCAGGGACCGGCCCTAAGCTGAGACAGGTTACAGTGCTAGATATCTGTTTCCGCTCATCGTACTCAGCAAGTGATCCATCACTACCTATCTCGAAATGAACAATCTCTCCTGAGCTCAAAGCCACTGCAATCTGTCGCTCATTTGTAGCAACAGCTACGATAACTCTATGTTGGGGGACAGGCCAGTCGTTGATTTCCCCGCCGCGGAGATGTCGGATACCTCGCGCATGGATTTGTACTATACCATCATCCCCGATTTGCTGGATGGCGAGGGTGGTCACAGTTGTGAGAAATCCGGAATCGCTCACTTGCTGGACTTCATCTCCGACGCCCATGACCAACGTGTTATCGGAGGAGGTCAAGATGATGTACCCGTCGTACTTGTCATGCCTTGTTAACTTGGTGGTCCATACACCAGAAACTGTCCCCGGTAACTCAGATGTTGCAACCTCATTAATCCCTAGCCCATGCTTGAGCACCCGAAAATGGCTTCTCGCACCGCTGCCAGAGACTGAATAGATCTGCGGTGTGCCGCCCCCAACCAAATCAGCAACCTTGCAGTCCATAAGAGGACTCAAAGAATCGATGCTTTCTACCAAGGTGAGATTCTTTAGACGGCGTGGGTAGAAGTAGACAGGCTGTTATACAGCACGCGGATCGCTGGGGAAATTGTCGCTGGTAACTGAGGGCTCTGTATCGTCGTCGCCGAGCTTCTCAAATTGATAGAAATGATGATTACCAGACTCAGCTGCGACAAAGAGAAACCCGCTCTTAAGAATACAGAGGCTGCTGGCAATAGGGAGAGTATTGAAATACCTAATCTTGATACGCCGTAACTCTCCTATCAGACTACCATCTCCGACTTGTAGGTCGAACGTCAGCTTGAAAATATCATCATCGTCTGTCTGCAGCAAAAGGAAGAACGCTTCTGGGCTGTTCTTGAGCTTGTGCATCACACCACTAACAATAGTACGCTTCCGTTGCGGGTCTTCTGTGGTCCACGACGCTGCGGAATGGGGATACGAAGAGGCTCCTGGTTCGTGTGTCGGTAGGTAATACTTTCCTTTCCACAGACACGGACGCCACTTGGACCATCAATTCCACCAGGAACTTGGAAGAGTAAAGATGCCGTAGAATCTACAGTTTCCGACCATTTTCGGACGACATGGTTCAGGCCCAGATCCAGCTCGTAGTAAACAAGCTCAACGTCAGGTATCTCTTGTCCAGAGGAGACCAGGTCAGACTCTGAATAGTCCGTCTCAAGAGCTGCAAAGACGGGATTGGAATATCCCACATCGAGGGCTACTAGGGCTAGAACCTGGACTCCATGTTTGTGTGCTTCGAGGGGGGATGATATAGTCGGTTCGGCTTGGGAGTTACGATTGAGGACGTAGACAAGCTTGTTCTTTTCGATGGACGCAAGCATACAGGCTCTTCCCTTTGGATCAACAGCCAGGTATTCACCTGGAACAGTACGGCGCACGCCAGACTTTCCAAACGCCTCTAGGACAATGCGAGAGAAACGGTTTTGAGTAGGCAGATACTCGATAACGGCGATGCAGCCAGAGTCGCTTGTTACAATAATATAATCTGAGAAGTTAGCTTTATCCTTGCAACTTGGAACCACCTGTGATTGGCGGCTTGAAAAGCTCTTGCGTACCTTTGGAGCTTCCAGCTAAGCGGAAAGAGACAACCGATCGGATTATGCTGAAGAGGTCATGCGAAAGGAATGGCCGGACTCTGCCGAGAGTCGGTTCGGGACGGTGTAAGGTCAGAATGGACCCCGATACTGTCAGAACTTGCTGTTCCTTGGTGCCAGAGAAATAGCCGACGATGGCTTGCGAAATAGCCGTCGGAGACTGGAGCGAAAGTGAGTACAGAAACATATTTGAAGTAGCTGCCATGGTGACTTTGGCGGGGAAGGTATGATAATGTGAGTATACCGTCACTTTTTGCGAGAGGTTAATGCTGGACGGAAGGATTATTAAGTATTCCTGGCCGTATGCAATGCGTTGCTGGCGCGATTGCTGCCTTGACGTCCGATGTGAAGCGCGATAATTGGAGCGGAATCATGCATGCATGGATAGATCAAATCACGTGGGGGTCAATGGGAAAGATCCCTCTAGGAGTGCTGCGGCCGATAACAATGAAATACTCCCAATAAACAAACAAAGTCTCTTGGAACTTTGAAGGAAACAAGTCTAAAGGATCACACTATGTTCTTCTCGTCACTGAGATATTGTCTCCAAAACACGGAATAGGCGATCTTTGCGCTGATTGGTGTCGCTATTAGGCACCAGCGACCATCAAATTCGCCCGAAACCACTCCTCCAAAACACTTTTTTTCTTGAACGTCACGAGCAAATATGGATACATCACTCGAAATTGACAAAGGCTGGCATTACGATATCGCTCTTTGGCAAGTACATGATACTGAGAATGACTGTGATTTGGTCATCCGATCTAATTCTGGCCACGTGTTCTATTGTCACATTTGTCCCAGTCAGTTTGTTCGATCTCCCTCCGTCGCATCGCAATACTTCAAGTGTCTTCAACTCTTGAGAACTGGCGAAGTCGAAATCGATGACTTCTACGAGGAGGATGCTTTCGAGTGGTTGCTAGGTTGCTTTGAGCCTTTGATAACCAAGCTTGCATCTTCTTCAGACCTTGATGTCACTGCAGAGCCGACTTTGGCTGATTACTTCTTCCCCAAAGAAGCCTTTGTCTGTGGTTTGACAGCCATGGATGATAAGTTGGTGCCCCAAGAACTTGACAAAAAGAATCACGGCTGGAGTAGCCCGATCGTCAAGTTCGACGACGATTTCCTGGAGGATCTCAACACTTGGACGGAGCGCTACACGCCATGGCAGGTTGATATATCCTACGCTGGACCAGATGAGAGTCTGATCAAACCACCTAAGCGCACCATGGTAATCAGCAGAGATGGAGAACCGATCCCTTGCTTCTTCAAAAGGTTCGGGCTCTCTTTTGGTCCCTCACACGCGAGAAAAGAACTCATGACATTAAAGAAGATCATCGAGGCCCAGATACCCGCGCCACCCGAAGCACATATCTGCCGTCTAATAGGGGTAGTTCGGCAAGGTGATGGACTGCTCGGAATGTTATTCGCTTGGATTCCTAACAAGGGCGTGCTGTCCAAGGCAAGAGCTGCAGCGAGTCCTCCAGAGTTGAGAAAGCGATGGGCTTCTCAGATCCAGAGATCAGTAGACCATCTACACAAGAAGGGCATCACATGGGGTGACGCCAAAGCTGAGAATGTTCTTATAGATCAGAATGATGATGCTTGGGTTATTGACTTCGGGGAAGGATCCACCGCGGGCTGGGTAGATGTGGATAAGGCTGGAACACTCGAAGGCGACCGGCAGGGTCTTGCGAAGATTCATCATATGTTGGCATAAGTCAAGTATTCGCGGGCAGGCCATCCTATGTAGCCGGCTAAACTAGGATATTCGAAAAAGACTTCTAAGATCAACCTTACAGACGACTGTGAGCACCTAATGTAACTTGCAGTTCTTCGTATGAAGTTACCGTTTATTTCCGTTGACAATCTTGGTCCTATTCCGCATGTTCTTAAATAGATTCCATTTAAGGTTCCCTACTTCATATGCCTATGCCTACATATCCAGTATCCTCCAGGAAAGCTTGTGCGAGACGACTAACAATCCAACCTTGGGAACATTAGATTAGCGAATTATACTACCTCTTTTTCCTCCATAAATGATTGTATTCGCTATTCTTCCCGTAACCAGCATGCCCAAAGCGAAGCCCCGAAGAGTAATGGTTTCGGCATAATGGATCAGAGCAGGTCTCTGGAACACCGCAAGGTCCGGCATAAGAATAAGACTCTGGACTGATTGTATGATACCATTCGTGTCCCGGAAGGTTGTGTACCAAAGCACTGGAGCATACCGTTCTTCTGTAGCGAAGTATATGACACTCATAGTCTTCCAAGCAATCTTGCAAAGAGATCGATGCTGATTGACCCGCCATTTTCTCAGCGTGTACCCTCGTGCTCTTTCCGTCAAACTCCCGTGCCATCTGCACCATGCCAAATGGCAAAATATGGTTTCTATGCAACGGTTTGTCGTTCGTACCGCGACCTTGAAAATAAGTTTCATTGAGGTCTTCCTGTGAGTGCAATCCGGATGAAAGATAAAGAGCAAAGCTGTCTTGGGCCCCGTAAGCCTCAACGGAGGGTAGGTCAGAAGGTAGCCTTCGAGGGTCATTGTGATGAAAAAGGTGGCTGGGATGCTTGCAGACTTTCTTGAACCTCGTACAAACGTCTTGTCCACTTCCAAGATTTGATTGTACCTCATCCCAAGTGATTACTTCATGGGCGCATATACGAATATAGCCTGTCCTGGCAATGCATACCCGATCTGACTTCTTCTGAGCCTGTTCTATTGAGAAACAGAGCGTTGGGTGTTCAGCTTTGCACGCACAACAGTACATCCAGTCTTTACGAGTACGTGCTGCAAACTTGCAATCCAGGGAGACACCTGCTCGCCGCCGAGACCTAAACTCGGGTCGACACATGTTGCAAATTCGTTCCCTCCTAATGAGACGTCCCAGTCCTTTGACGTCTATGTTTGACTTTTCTATCTTGCTTTCGAAGCAGTGGAGCTTGTAGGACGAGGGGCTGATGCGCGTCCATTTCCCACAGAACCCTCCTGAGCATCTTTCGCAGCAACCGCTATCGGAGAAGACATGGGACAGAAACATCCTGTCTCTCATAAGGCTCCTGAACCGTTGCGAAACTTGACGAAGAACGAAAAAGCCAAATAGTGAGGGCTTATCGGAACCGTCATGCAGGTTCTTGATGATGAGCAAGAGGATCTCATCTGGAAGATTCAAAATATGACTGCCTTGTTTTTTGAAGACCTCAGTCATGTCTTTCGGTAAGTTTAATTGGGCTTGATCGATGACTACTTCAACCTTCCTGCTGGTGCAATCCTGGACGTTTGGTTTGTCAGGGACGTCATGGATATTCGCCTTTGGGACTCCAGTGTTTGTACAGATCTCCGCGATCGATCTGATTTCGGCGCCATGAAAAGCCGTCTCTGGAGTCGCGTCAATAGTTGTGTTTGCTTGATATGGACATTAGCACTAATTCATCCAACAAGTTTATCGGACGTACTTGAAGAATTGCGGTATTGGCCTTTTTGGCGGCAAAACAATCGGGACAGCCCCCGCATCAACATTTTGAGGTATTTTAGCAGAGCCAGTCGCTCTGAAAGTTTATTACGTGGGGTAGGCCATTGGTAAACAGGAGGGAGAGAAAGGTCAGAGGAAAAAGGTAGACTGTCGACTCTTTTATACTTGCCAGGCCGAATAATGTTATCGTGAAAAGTTAAATCTCAGTAGGTTTGGATTTATTGAATTTTCTGTCATCACAAGGACAAGGATGCAGGTGATTAGGTTATGGCGGTAAGCCAGATGTGTGATTTGCGGTTGAGACTTCTGGCTGAGAGCTTAAATCAGCAGACAGAACTCAGTTGAATCAGCGCAAGGAACTTACTTTACGTCCGCGTAAACTTCTCTTGATCTTGCATCTCTTCAGTGTCATCACGAAGACCTTTTAATCCGATGTCCAAGTTGTGAACCAAATGTATGATATACAGTTTACGCATATAGCTGGTGGCTTCCATTACGGCAGCGAACTTAGACAAGCCTTAGGATCTATGTCCTAAGTTTAGGCAAATTTAGGTTGTTTTATGATAAGTCGTCTAAAATGAGTAGAGTTTAGGGTCTGAGCTTCTCTTGCTAGCTATTGATATCGCCAGAGGGCGACCGATGAAGAAAAAGAGAGTTTCAAGCTCAAGAGAGCCATCGATCGTGAGAGTTCCCATCTCCCTAGGGACTTCGGCATTGGGGGCGAGACTTGTCGAGGACATGCTGTCCTGTTGGGCGCTGGAGCGGATATCAATCGCTCCGTGGAGGGTGAAGAAGGCCAGTATAATGGCGAAAACAAGACCGAGACTCTGGTATCTCATTTTGACGATTGGTATAACGCGTTTCGAATGACTAGATACCTGTTCCAAGGGCGTATCGGGAAGATTGTGCACGATGCAAAGGCAAGTGAACGTTGAAGAGACATAAGATCCGCTTGTGACACGCACAGAGCTCTTAGTAACTTAGTTTGTGGGTTCTAGGTGTTCAAGGGCGTTGTTCATGGCAGTCTGTTACGGGAGGCAATTACAGGGGACTACACTATAGCTTAGTCATTGTTACAGGGGTCATATTCAGGGCTTGTGGCCCACCGTAGCAACTTAGCCCAATCAACATCATTCGCACCGTCGCGTGACCATTTCCTATTTAAGTCTCAGCCTGTTTGACGAAGAAGTTGAAGCAGTTCTTGAGGCGTGTCTTACAGATCGTAATGATAGCGAAAATAGCAAGGAGGGTACCTGACCCTGGGAATGGTGGCTTGACAGACTTGGAGATCTTGCTTATAATGCCAGATATCTCGTCCTAAACTGCCAGGATTCTATTGAGCTATTACTCAACGCAATGGAAAATCTCCAGCAACTCAGTCATCGTCTCATCCATTTTACCATCTCCATCGGTATAGGAATTGACGCCACGCGTCCAGGGAGTGCAGGTAGTAGAGACGGGAGCAGGACATGTGAGTAGAGTCGACCCTTCAAAGGCAAAGCTGTCCTGATACAGGTCACGGCTTGAGGCCAGAGCTGTCGGGGGCGTAGGGCGATCTTAGGCGACAGATCAGACATCAATCGCTCCGAAACGGGCAAAGACAGCAAGGATAGTAGCCGAGATGAGGCTAATGGTAGAGTCCTTCATCTTTAGGATAATGCTGGTAATGAGTGATGCTAGCAAGCGTGAAGAGGGGAGAATGGTGAGCAGACTTACGTCTCAGGTTGTCAAGAGTCTCTCTAATTAATATAATTTTCACGGCCACTTAACTACTTTTTATCAAACCTCCCTCTTCCTATTGATTGCCAAGAGCTCCAGAAGTATCGTAAAGTGAATCTATACGATTCATGTCATCACGAAGCTTGATTCCAGTGCTGAGAAACTTCGAAAAGACAAGCAAAGAAACACCGTTAAACTGAACACCAAGCTTACCCTACCTTACTGAGACGTCCTTGCTTTAACTTTATGCTTAAAGGGTAGTTGTTTTATATCCTTAACATAAGCGTTCATTTTTTAGGCACAAAGGGATTAATAATATAGCATTTTGATATTTCTTAATTGTAGTTCTACATGTGTAGGGTTAGTAGATTTCTAGAATTTTCTATACCATTTTTTGGTACAATTAAATAAAATGTTATGTCTAGGCTAACACATCTCTAATTCTGGCTTTATAAGTGTCTTCTAGCCTTCTCTAGCCCTTTTCTACAGAGTATAAATCCTCCTGCTTATCACTTAAACACAAGTGAGATCAGCAGTTTCCGGGTCAAAAGTGCATCGATCGGTATGTGTAAAGGAAAGCTGGATTTCTCATTAGTTAAATTGCTCATGAGCTTCAAAGATAACCAAATAGTAACTTACGTTGATGAGGCCACCATCTCCCTCAGTGAAGAACTGGTTAGGGGCAGCAATGTACATGCACTCGTAATCAGTGTTGAGGATTCCAAGTCTGAACTCAACAGAGGACTGTCCGTCGATGTTGGCAGGATCAGCAACCGAAAAGGCTTTGTTGTAGCAGGCAGCGGCCTGGAAACGCTCGGGGTCGGGGTTGTTAGCCATCATGGACTCAGTGGTTTGGACAGTGAAGGCTTCGCGGCCAGCGTCAAAGTTGGAAATGTCACCGATGAAAGCGGCGGCAGCTTTGACGGCCTCGTTGACAATAGCGGTAGCTGCTGCGGTACCAGCCGCAGTAAGGATAGCGATCGTGACCGGTTCACGCTTGCTGAGAATATGATCAGTGCCCTTGGCTGTGTCTCGGGTCTGGAGAGTGGTGGTGTGAAGGCCGTTCTCGGCTGGGATGACAGCGCCGTTGACCATGGCAGAGCATCCGGCGACAGCGGCGATGACTTTGGTGAAAGAAGGCATTTTGAAATTTTTAAGCGGTGGATAAATCACGGACTTGGTGAAAATGGGAAAGCTGGAGTAAAGAGCTTGGAAGGAAGAGAATGTTGTAAGGGTTGAAACTGCGCAGCAGATTATGAGGAAGCGAACCGAGTTAATGAGTTGAGTTGAGTTGATTGAAGAACGAATAACACAGGAAACCTCGATATTTTATACTCGTGTCTTCTCATAATGTCTGTATGCTTTTCGACGATATCCACATCTCTTCATCTCCTGTCATGCGGTGTGTCTGTCGGCATGGCCGAGCCATGAGACAAGTGACTAATAACTCCACCTTCTTGAACCGTGTGTTTGATAAGCTTAAACTTTATTTCAGCGATCCTTGCCGACTAGATGTCATCTCTTAATTAAGCGATTTGCCATAAGGCATGTCTCAGCTGCTTGAGCCCAACTCGGCCAGCATCACGGGGTCAACAAGGCTGTCAAGTCTCAAACGTGCTATCAACAAGGATGCCCGAGTCATGAACCTCCCGGGTAAATTATGGACCCTGAGAATCGTCGGCAAAACCCCGTGTTAGACGAGCTGAACCAATCATGTACTCTCAACAGGGCCATGCCCCGTTATTTCCTCGGCATTGAATCCTCCCACGTTGACTTGTCGTAGTTTCCAGGGACCTGAAGACCAGGGTAAGCCGAAACCGAGATCAAACAGGCTGGAATATGTCAGTCAGTTCATCCCAACTAGGCAGTGTAGTATCCCATAGATCTAGAATAATTTTCGTCCTCTCGTAGTCTCAAAAGAGCCAACAGTTTGTATATCTCGCGCACTGGCCACGCCGAGGCCCTGGCCTACTGCCAAGCTCGGTGAGACCAAGTTCCGAAAGCAACTGAGCAAGGCCGGTGTGGTAATGCAGTCATGCTCTTTTATGTCCTCTATTTCTTGAGCTGGCTGATTAATGCAAGGAGCCTAAGGATAAACGGTCTGGTGGACGTGAATAGCTTCAGGAGGCCTGCTCTTAGAGGCATCGTTTTATGTTCGAAACTGTTACGTAAATATTATTAGAAGATGTCAATTGGATACTTATTTCCCCTATTATTTGTCTCAAAATTAGCATCTTCAAGTAAAGGGCGTCGATACATCACGGAGAAATAGGTACTTGAATGTTTGCGAACACATGAGTTTGTGACCAAGACACAGTAGTTTGTTTGCACGGTCGCTTCAAAAAGCTACCTTCGGCTGATATGCAAGTGGTTTTCTTCCACCTTCAAAAGTATAATACCCTATAGCTGCCCAAAGAACAATTAATTACACCCAAGTTAACCTGTACCAGTAGCCTGGATGATTCCCGTTATTGACTGTATCGGCCCGAAGATGATCGCCAGAAACACAGACGTTATCAGGGCCGTTTCAACTTAGGGATTGAGACTACGGATTACATGGAGGCCATTTCACCAATTGTCAATTTTTCAGCTCCAGAGCTAACGACTCATGTTATGATGCCATCCTGCCTATGTTGCGTTGGGTGTAGTATTAATTGTGAATATCGTGCGACTAATAACCATTGCGTTACCCAATACTCGTATACGCAGCGTCTCATGACAACAATATGGGAGCCGAGATTTACAAACTGGAAGTGTGGTGTAGGGTGGCAAAATCTTCCGCAGCCCTTACCTTAGGCACCCTCAAGGGGCAAGAAAATTTAGACCTAAATATAGGGTATTAAAAATAAACTTAGGAAAGATATCCTAACCTTAGTAAAGTTATCTTAAATTTATCCTCAGTTACCTAAGTTATTTTGTTACCTAGGATCGAGGTCCTGAGTATTCTATCCTTCCCTAGAGCGCCTTACAAAGAGAGAACCACGTGGAGAAAAAGCTTAGTCATGGATTACGGGAGATAACAAGGTCATAAAGAAGAAATGGTACAGGTTTATTGTAGTTACTCCGTATATCTTGAGCCAATCAGCTAGAATAAATTACCCTAAGCGCTTATGCTTATGTGCTTTGCTCAGTCATCCCATTTTAGGAGCTGAGACTGTACAACATCGTTATATATCTATATATATCCCTCATCGGCATGTTTCTTCATCTCAATTACACACCGCTATGATGAACTCCGTTCGCCAACCTAGAGCTCAGCTAGACGATATCGTCAAAGTCAAGCAGAGCCGTCCTATATGCAGAGACCTACAGCCCGGCGACGAGTATGATGAACTGAATACTATCGGAATTGAAAGTCTCAGAGATGATTGTGGATACTGTCGTATTCTCGAGTCGGCCATGAATAGTATTGTTGATGAACCAACAACTCAGCTTTTTGTGCACAGCAAAGAAGGCGAGCCCATTAGCGTTGAGTACTTCTATGAGAAGGACCTAGACCCCGAGGATACCTATGCGAGCAAGGCCGGGTTCATCATCTATTCTCACGACAAGGTAAACAATTTATCTCATCTTCACTAGTATCTAGGCTCATGATAACCCGGATATTAGTCTCAGCTTATCCCTGGCCTTGGAATCCTTGGCGCATATCCCGAATCTACCGAACTCGGTGCATCTGTAAATTTCATCAATGTACAGATGTTAGAATGCAGCACCAAACACGAGTCATGCAAAAAACAGCTCGAGTCACCGCTTCCAACACGTGTCGTTGGTGTTGGCTCTTCTGACACAGACATCAGGCTTGTCGAATTAAAGGATGTCCCGGCACAATACGTGACATTGAGCCATTGCTGGGGCGGTAAGCAACCACTCAGGACAGTTACAGCCAACATCGACGCCATGAAAAAGTCAATTGATGTAGACTCTCAACCGATTGTCTTCCAGCAAGCTGTTCAGATTGTTCGGGCGCTGAACATCGAGTATATATGGATTGACTCGCTCTGCATCATTCAAGACAGCAAGTCGGACTGGGAACTCGATTCTTTTCAAAATGTGCGATTACTACGAAAACTCCTTCTTGACTATCTCAACAGCCACGTCACCAAATTCCACCGTCCCATTTCTCGGCCCACGAGACAAGCGGTGGTGCCCGACTAAGCTCAACCTGACGAATGGTTCAAGTAGCGAAGACATTTATGCGCAGCGCATACCGAAGGAGCCAGAAGAAGAAGGAATGATTTTCACGCGGGCTTGGACATGGCAAGAGGCTGCCATGTCATCGCGCACTATTTATTTCACGCCGTCAGAACTCATTTGGGAGTGTTCGGAGCATGTTGCGCCGCAAAGATATATACCCGATCTTGAGACATCTGAAAGGCTGGGCTTTTCTAAGCTCTTGTCTATTCTGAGATTCAGCTTGAATTTGGATATGGGTCGCGATATCGACAGTCCAGTGAGAAGCGGTAGTGACAGTATCCCGAGCAGCGACAGTCCCATTGGCATACCTCCGACAGGCTTTGATTCTGCAATGTCGTCAAATTCTTTGGCGCCCTCGCGACCTGATAGCCCCAGCTCCATCTCTTCCGAGGCCAACATGATGAATTTTGTTTGGGATATGTGGGATGATTTGGTGACATACTACTCACGTCGTCATCTCACCTTCGTCACTGATAAATTGCCGGCACTGAGTGGCGTCGCTTCTCGTGTCCTTAAAATCACAAAGTCCCGTTATCTTGCGGGCATGTGGGAGGATAACCTTGGTATCGAGCTATGTTGGTCCAGGGCATATAGAGAGTACCAGGACTTGCCGACCATTTCCGCCGAGTATGTGGCACCCTCATGGTCATGGGCCTCGATACCCGGAGTAGTGAAAAGTCGCGTCGAGAGAACGATCAGTATCTTTGAACCCAGCTTCACAATCATTGAAGCCAACTCTAATGTCTCAGGGCTCAACCCATTCGGCAGGGTCACTGCTGGCCATCTTCTCATGAGAGGACAGATCGCTGAGGCGGTGTTAACCTGCGATGACCCTCAAACAAGCGTCTTTTATAAGATATCTGGGCCTACAGAAAAATGGGAGTTTTCTCCCGACAGCATCCTGGTCTTGGATGACAACCATTTGTTAAGGGCTAAGCAGGATGCGAAGGCTTCCAAGTTTACGGCCAAGGTTTATTGCCTGTACATTGGCTCGACTTACTCTAATCGAGGCGACGAGAGTGACAGGGAACATTTCATGTTAGTATTGAGTCAGTCTGGTAACGCCGGTGGCGATAAGTCGTTTTGTCGCATTGGTCTGGCCTATTCCAAGAGTAACTTGTTATTCAAAGGAGCTCCTGTACTAGATGTCTTATTGGTGTGAACAGGATGCGACTCATTTGATATAGATTAGTCTTCTCTCATTTTATGACTATGATACAATTCTAAATCCAGTCGCGCCGTAAACAGTCCGCTTTGCGGTGTGCTAACATTCTCGAAACATATCAGCAAAGTGAGTATGTGCACCCAACATTTTCATGGAAGGGCTTTTTCTGATGGGACACCTGATGCCGTGTTACCACAACTTTGGGGGCTGCCTAAAACCGAACTTTGCCAGATGGGTATCGTGGCCTGATACAAGCAATCTAGACCGGACTGTGCCCCTCAAGCCCAATTGCCAGACCAATGAATGGAACTGTCTAAGGGTGAAAGTGAGGACCAACTGCATGAGCTGACGTAACTGAGTGCCCACTTAGATATCTTTGGGGTCGCAATTCTTGGCGCCTGCAAGTCTGTTCACATCTTTCATAAATTCTCTTCGCGGGTCATCAACCATCAGCTCGATACCAACGCTCCCCTTCATACACAGCAACAAATCACAAACGAAACGAGGATGAGTTTAATTAATAGCGTTCTCGCCGTCCTACCAAATGTCCCATTCCTTCCTCCGGGACCTCCAGCGAACGAGGATGCAAAGAAACAGAAGAGTCCACTGGACCGCTTCTTGGGCACACCATCGAAAGAAAAGAAGCACGCCACACCAACAGCTTCTGAGAACCGCGATCGATCATGATGACTACTTGTCCTTTTGCAAGACTGGTGGCACAGCTTGTCATTCTGAGACTTTGGGCTGATAGGTGCGAGGCTTTCCTTGTTGATCACATGTACCCAATGCTAATACAGGTGACGGACTAACAGGCTAAACTATGACATGGATATCCAAAGGGCTTGCCAAACGACAGGATAGCCGTCGGTCGTACACGGCCGGCGCTTAAGCACAAGTCCTGGAAACAAATTCAGACATGGCAGTAGTATTTCAGTCACGTTCCAGGATTACAAAGACATGAGATAGACATAGCATAATGCAAGGAACTTTTGGGTGATTGCCCATTTCCTGATCGGTCAAAAGAATAATATTGTAAGAGGAGGCCTGATTCCTCCAGCTACACGGCCACAATGAGGTATTTGTTGGTCCAGTTTGAAACAGGTCGCGGCCTAGATCAAGGCAACCTCGTAAAGAGCTGCGAAACTCTATTTGGCGTGGTCATTTCCATGGACCAACAGGATGGTAGGAAAAAAGTTTTCGCAAGCAATGGACGCAGCCTGTAAGGCCTGTGCAGCCGCTGTGAATGTCGTCTGACGGTTTCCCGACCTGAAGTATTGTTTCAAGGTCCGGCCCATCTCCTACACAGCCATCTCAGACGTCCCCCTAACCCACCAGAAGAATCGTGCATCCTTTTGTGCTGTCAATGGCTTTGATATTACCATGAGAGATAGGAAACAATTTAGACTTCACCCGGGCGATAAGGGCGTCTACCGTCCTTCTCAGCGCCGATGACAGGAGTACTACATCCATTCTGACATGGGATATGGGATGTCTTCATTACATAATCAAGCTAAATCTCCTCTGGGCTACTCCGCGTGTCTGACAAATCGCGTTGCAACCTGTGCCTTCTCTAGAACTACTGGCTTAGTTGGATAGTCCTTGGATATCTTCCTCAGTCCTCCAAAAAGACATGAAGCAGTGATTTCTACCCCAGAAGCATCTTTGTCACTGTAATTTATCCACTTCTCAGCTATATCCTCACAATCCGCGAGGGGAATACCGTCTTTGACCGTGAAAACTTCAAAGCTATCCTCAGTACGCCTCATAAGCGCCCCAAGCTCAGAAGACCTCTCGCAGAGACTCTGCAGGTACTTTCTGCCACGTTGTTGGGCCTTGGAATCATCTGTCTCAGCGGGCTTGAAGAAGTTTTCGATATGGGCGACGCAAAAGGCTTGATCGTTTGATGGGTCTTGAAGAAGGTTTATACACTTGAGTGTAGCGTTTCTCCATTCTCGTATCTCCTCTCCATGCGGCCCTGTATAACAGACTGTTAGGCATCGGTTCCTTGTCCAGACTTTGTATAGAAACGTACCTCCAAGACCTTTGGCTTCAATGGCTTCCACTAATTCCTCATTTGCTTGACCGAGAAGAGTCTGAAGCTTTTCATATTTGTCTCCCAATCCATGGTCCTTAATTGCGTCAGAAAAGAACCATTGCTGAAGACAATGGAAAAGCTGTCCATGTATGGCATCCTGTCGAAGGTCTAGGGAACGATCTTTGATCCCTTCGAAGAACACCCTACTCTCATCTACTAAAGACTCCCAGTATCTCGGAGTTTTCGTGTAAAGTTTGGAGACAACCTTTTGGGTCAGGGTGCGAATCTCAGAGAATTTCTGCTGTATTTTGCTGTCCAGGATCGGCTCCGTGCCAGCGGAGATTATGAGTTTACGCAGCTGATCAGTCCTAAGCTCAGCTTCGTCTAGTTGAGACTTGACGACCGTTAGCTCTTCCTCTGCATTTTGCAACTTCAGAGTCAACCGCTGAAGCTCGTCGTACAGTTCCGATGACGTTGCTACCCGCTGCTCCAGGGGCTTAGATGAGAGTGATTTGGTGGGTGCATCAGGCGAATGAGGCGACTGAATGATGATTACTCCATTAGCGACAAAGTCTTCCAAGACCTTTCGAAACATGTGCTCTAAGTTGCTGTGTCCGGCTTGCAAATGTCTTTGGACCTCGGCGTTCTGCCGTTCGAACAATTTGAAAGTATCATGCCAGTTTGTGGTTAAATGGCGAATGGCTTGGTAGGTCTGCGACTGTTCCCAGTCCATCTCATCAGCTGAACGGGCAAAGTATGATGTCTTATTTTGCGTAGCTCGATGCTGGTCGCTAGACGAATGAGAGCTATAACGGTGTTTCCGAGTCTCTCCGAAAAGATTGCCACAAACCATAATGTCAGATTTGAGCTGAGTGTGTAGAAGACGAGAATGATGAAAGGGTAGTACGACAATAAGGGAATTTCTAGGTTGGCGGCTGTCACTTACCTGGCTGATCTTTGGGGCTTCAAAAATAGCAGCTTTAAATCCTCGACTCATAAAATACACTTTGGTAAAGACGACCAACCAACATTCATGGAAGGATTGATGGTGTGGCCAAAGAGTGTCAGGTTTGGCCGGCACATGGCCGCTTGTCGGCGTTGAGCGCTTAACCAGGCGAAGCTGAAAATGTTGTCAAGGCATAATCTCAAACAATTCTCCAAAAAGCCGCCAAAAAGCCCATGGCCTCTTTTAATTCGGCCATTGTGGCTTTTCTCAACATATAATCATTGGCCTAAGTCAGTATGAGAACTGGCCAACATCATCGGGCTTGACGGCACACAGCCACCCACCCTGTTTGGGAGCGTTCAATGGTGTGACATTACGTTGTTTCCTCAATATCTTTCAAAAGTATAATCTGGAGGCCTACGCGATGATGCTATCTCATTCGCAGAGTTTTTCCCTTAAATAGATGATAAATCATTCCATAGCGACTTCACAGTGAGGGAACTCATTTATTGCCTTTTCAGACTAAAGCTTTTATCCATCAACATGACATTCCGCTTCACCAACTCAACCAGACCTTCTGTTAACAATGGCTCTTCTGTTGAGGAAGTAACTAGGAGTCTGGGCACTTCTGCCATCAACTCGAAGGACAGAATCATCATTGCCCTTGACTTTGGTACGACATATTCTGGTGTTGCATATTGTTTCGCTAGCTCTTCTGATGTAAAGCCAGTCGTCGACTGGTTAGGTACGTAAGGCTCTTACTACCCTTCAGCTCTTCGGCTAATAACGGCAAAAAGGTCTCGAGGGTCGCACACAGCCAAAAGTTCCAACTGCCATCGCCTATGACCCAGATGACAGCTCAGAGTTCAAATGGGGAGGACAGCTTTCCTGGCGAGATGACCATGTACAGGGTGTCAAGCTCCTGCTGGACCCTAAGCAGACAAGACCATCATACCTCCCTTCGGCTAACGTCAAGAGTGAGATGAAAAGGCTCCCCAAGAGTGCTGTTGATGTTGCAGCCGACTTTATTGGAGCTATGTATAGTCACGCTCTGGAGAAAATTGGGTCCAGAGTGCCTCGAGACTATCTCGATCTCTGTCAAAAGACATTCGTTTTAAGTGTCCCGGCTGTTTGGTCAGAGAAGGCCAAGGAGAGTACTATACAAGTTAGTGTCGTGAACTGGCAAGACATTACACGGCCACTAATGCACTACAGGCTGCGAAGAAAGCAGGAGTCTATCCTGTGATTCTCATCAAGGAACCCGAAGCAGCAGCTCTCTACACGTTCAAAACACAAGAGCGAGCGATGAGTGTTAGTAGTCTCCACAAGAATTAACTATTTCTGACAATTGCCCAAATAGGTCGGTGATTGCTTTGTCGTTTGCGATGCCGGAGGCGGCACCGTAGATCTAATCTCCTATGAAGTTGTTGCAACTGAACCAACGCTAGATCTTGCTGAAGTGGTTCCAGGCACGGGTACGTAACATCAACTTTGCGAGACTCCTTTGCTAATCGCTATAGGTAACATGTCGGGATCATTGGGTCTTAACAAGCGTTTTGCTGAAGCCGTCAAGGACCTTATTGGAGAGGAGGAATGGCTATGTCTCAAACATACAACTGCTTGGGCAAAGGCCGAACGTCAGTTCGACCAAGAGGTCAAGACAGCCTTCGCAGGGGATTTAGACGAGGAGTATATTGTCAACTTTCCAGGTGCCCATCTGCCAGACAATGAAGATGAGGGTTTGCGACGAGACACCTGGTTCATGCCTGGGTATGCCACCGTCTTTATAAACCACTGTCCATAACTAACAGAATATGTTCAAAGGGAGGCGGTCCAAGAGATATTTGAACCCTTGATTGGCGATATCATTCGCTTGGTCAGGGAGCAGGTTCAAAGTGCTTTGCTTGAGCGCTCGAACAAACCTGTTAAGGTAAGGCGTTTGACTACGCCTAAGTACATATGCTAATTGTTTCCTGTAGGGCATCTTTTTGGTAGGCGGATTCGGTTCGAGTCAGTACCTTAAAATCCGTTTAGAAGAGTCAAATCCAGGTATACAGGTAAGAAGCTGACAGGAGGAAATTTTTAAAAATACTGACCTGGCTTGGTCATTCAACCAGATGATGCGTGGGCCGCTATTGTTAAGTGAGTCATCTTCGTTACAATGGGAAACTTCTCTAATATAGGTTTAGAGGTGCAGCACTAAGCCGACTATCGCACACCAACGTAATATCAACAAAGTCGATGCGCCACTACGGCGTCAAGTCATGGTGTATCTATGAGCCTATGACCGACAAGGGACGGCCAACTGAAATTTCAATCATAAGCGGCGAGCTTATGACCGAAAGAGTAGGTTTCAGCGACAGGGCTCTGGATCTGCCTACTAACAGAATATAGATGGATTGGTATATACGTAAGGGAGAGAACTTGAGGCGCGATCGCGACGAACGGTACACTTACGTGAGGCATATTCCGAGATCATATACGGATAACGATCTTCAGTTCGAAGACGAGCTATGGATCTCAGAGACTGGACCAACTCACCCTACCCAAGAAATCAAGGTCACTTGTGTTCTGGAAAGTGATTTGAGTTCGGTGAATAAGTCGCGATTCAAAAAGGTTCGAGGGATCGATGGCAAGAAATGGTGGGAGGTTTGCTATGATCTTGTCATTTCTACTAGAGAGGCTGCTATGAAGTTCTGGTTGGAGTTTGATGGGAAGGAGGCTGGAGCAGTCCTGGCGAGGTATGATTAGCGAGTCTGCCTTGATTATTTAGATTTGCTTTTCAATTGTGTACCCACCATATCAACGTTCTAAATGGTGAATTCCTCTCCAATGCTCGCCCACGTCTCCTACTATGAAGCACATGGCAGTCTCTATCCAAGCCACCAAACTGCCATTCGATTGATGTGCAACCTTAGTCGAAAGGAGATCCTGCCTAATTTACATTATGCTCCATATGGACATTCACATGACCCCATCCCTCTTCGCCTTGAAGCATGTTCTTGATATCGGTGACGACCTCGTTCCAGCCCGTCTCGTCCGAGCGATAGTCCACTCCGATATAAATTGTAGCGGGGTTTGCTTCGAGCTCTGGAAGCACTCCATATCGGTGAAGAGCAATGGAGCTCATGCGATGTCTGGTTGCTTGAACAGACTCAAGGCACTTATAGACTTTGGGACGGACAGAGTCCCAGGTTGCACTAAGATGCGGATCGTTGTTGAAAGTATAGTAAATCGTCTGAGTAAGTTCCGGAGCGATTATTTCAGCGTGAATATCGCCTTCACAGATCGATGTTTCTTTTGTCAGCTCGTTCAAGCTCGTGACAATCTCTCGCAAGGCTGCCTCCCAGATAGGTGTTTTTTTAGAAGACCAGGGAGTGACGATGAGGAGTGTTGTTATTCCATCTCGCACCTCGAAGCGAATTCGATCATCCCTGTCTTTAAGCGATGGTAGGATATTATGCCTTTTGACGACTTCATGCGCGAGTTCGAGAATATCTCGGGAGATCTCTAGCATGGGGCCAGGTAGACTAGTAACTGACGTCTCTAGAGGATCTGCACGAAGTTCTGGCCAAGCGACTCGTTTCCAACCGGTAATGACACGCGGTTCAGTGCTGGCTGAGGTAGAATCCGTGGACGTCATGGTGAAAATTTGGGAAGGAATTGTTTGTGAGAGATGATCGACCGCAGTGATGATGTTTGAAAAGCAAGGAGGAAAACGCAGCGTCGCGGGCATTTTATACTCATGGTGCAGCATCAAGGTTTGGCAAACTTGTGATACTTCGGGAGCTTGATGTTTAAGTAGCGCTGCTTGCACGGCGTTGAGTCACACCTTGGAAAAATGAGTAACGCGGCAATACAGAGTTTGGTGGAAGGAGAGTTTAGAAGAAGTCTAAAGTCGTGAAAGGATCAAAGAGCACATTTCGCCACCAAGATAGAACCTACTCAATCCAAAGGGAGCAAGGGCTTTCTGATTTTGGGCTGAAGAACTAAGATTAGCTCCGTTACAGCATATCAAGTTGTATCAAACTCATCTCAGTCACTCTTCCCTTGGGTAAGGACCTTGGGTCGCCCTGCGTCCATCGCAGCCAAAACCCTCTCATCAATCTTCGCACCGCCGCGACCCTGAAGCTTTTAGATCTCGAGCTTAATACTTCAGAAGCGTCCCTGGGTACAGCTGTTGAGCCCATTCTATTTCTCTATCTCCTACACGGTGAGCGTAATCCCGTAGTGCATCGAGTTTAGTCACCTTGATGATCATCGCTGGATCGTGGGGTAGACGATCTCCCCCACACAGACTATAACAAGAAACGGAGAATCGTGGGGTATCTTCCGTTCGGGTCTTTTTGCTCGCATTCTTGTCTTAGTCTGTTTCAGATCGATGTATCCGCGTATAGCAAACTATAAACCTTTCGTAGCAAGGCTTAATTAAGCATTCGGATAGCTAATGTTACTTCCGTATGACCAATTTGGGACTTTGCATGGATATCATCTTTGCCGAGCTGCCGAGTTCGGCATCTGAAGTGGTCGCTCCGGATTCTATTTTTCCACCTCCCTCTAGCTTCGTATAGAGTAGTAAAGCTTCGACCCTTGCCGCGTTGAAAGAAACTTAAGCATAGGATGGTGCTCCCAGTAATTGAATGCTTGGTCCTCATGCGAACTTTGTTTGGTCGGCTACGGATACAACATGCGCTTCTCAATCATCCCCGGTTCGGTATTGCTTGCAGCACCTATCCAGGCAGCAAAGCTACTGATTTGTTCTGATAGCACCACCGCAAACTATGCCACCGGAAATGCCCTACAAGGGTAAGTAACTCCATCCCCAGCATAGCAATAGCCCTTACTCATTCATCATAATAGATGGGGTTTTTACATCCAAGACTACACAACCCTGACTATCTCGAACCTTGCCAAAAATGGTCGCTCGACCAGATCCTTCATCAACGAGGGTCTGTGGAGCGACCTGCTATCAAAGACAGCTTCTGGAGATTTCGTGGTTATTGAGATGGGCCACAACGACGACGGAGATCCCACTACATCAGACCGCGCTACCCTCCCAGGAACCGGCGAAGAAACTGTCACCGTCACTACGACCACAGGTAGCAAAGAAGTCGTGCACACATTCGGCTGGTATCTTCGCAAGATGATCGCCGACGTCAAGGCCAAGGGGGCAACACCTGTTATCTCAGGTATGGTGAACCGCAACTACTGGACTGGCAACACGCTGCAGTCTAAATGGCCCTTTGCAGACTACGCTGAAGCTGTGGCTAAGGCTGCTGGAGTTGAGTACATCAACCATACTAAGTACTCTGTGGCGTTATTCCAGGCGATGGGACCTACGAAGGCCAAGACTTATTATCCTAACGATAATACGCATACTAACTGGGATGGTGCGAATTTGAATACACAGACGTTTGTTCAGGCTGTTAAGTACAAGTGTGGAGGGACTAGTGTACTGAAGAAGTATCTGAATGCTGCTGGGAACGCTATCAAGAGCCCCGCTCAGCAGTCATGCTAGTGTCTTTGAAGGAGGCAATGCTCAGAGTGGGATGTCACTTGTGGGCTTTGACTGAGTCTTGCCCTCTTTATCTGGCTCTCGTGGAGTCATCCGGCACGTATGTGATAGCGAACTGTCAGGCAATATGAGTTGTATCTACATTGCAAGCTGCGTGGTGTATCTGCAGTCAAGACCTGTGGTTCTGAGTTTATGTTTACTGCCATACTGAACCTACTCAGGGGTAGAAAAGTCCATTGATTGGCATCGTCTACAGCTGGTTCCTCACCCTTCTCCTCTTGACTCCACCAGACCCTTCTGTTTCTGTGGCATCTTCAAGCTCCCCAGACTTTTCCATCCTCCTGTTGTCACTCCAGTAGTAAAATATCATCCCAGCGACAAGTACAATACTAGCCGCGTAAAGACACAAGATCTTCAGAAAACCGTTTTTATAGTATGGCGCGTCACTTTTCACAAAGATGTTCTGTCCAGCAAGTCCTCCCACGTTAGATCCCGCGACGGCCAGCGCAAGTCCAATGCATCGGACCTGCGGATCTTCAGTGTTGATGCTAAACCACGCATCGTTAAGACTCTGAGACACTGCTACTCCTGAGCCCAAGAGTGTAAGGATAGCGTACTTCATCCAGACGTCGGAACTGCCAACAACAGCGAATTGAACACCTGAGAAAACGAGCGAGTACACGCCGCAAAGTAGGCAAAGAGGTCCTCGAGACAAAGTCTTGTCGCTGACCCACGATACCAATATTGCCAAGATGCATACCCCAAAGTTACTTACGGCTGCTAGGAAGCTCGCAGTAGATGCCCCGAAGCCGAGGTTCTTGATAATCGTGGGCGTGTAGAAGACTAACCCTCCTTTGGGCGTGATAGAAATGGCGTTGATGCCGAAATGACCCCACATTGGAAAGCTGGTGAAGAGGATGCGCAGAGCAGTCCTGGGGCTGATACCAGAGAGCTTTACCTCCTTGCGTGGATCGTCCAGGATAACGCGCTTGGCCAGAATGTCCCTCTCTTCGACAGTGAACAAGTCAAACCACTTGATGCCCGCCAGCGGAAGCGTGTTGGTTGTCGAACGAGGCATGATCAAGATAAAAACAAAGCCAACGGCCAGTGTGAAGAGACCGTCAATTATAAAAAGCCACTGCCATTTCTTCAAACCGCTTGTCTCTAGAATTCTGAAGATCAACCCCGCAAGCAGTCCACTCACACCCGCAGAGCAGTAATTCCCAACATACACCAACGTCGCCCGCATCGCCATCTCCCTCCTCGTGTAAAAAGACGCCAGAATCGTCAGCGCAGCAGCTAGATATCCAGCTTCCCACATTCCTAGTAGAAATCGCGTAGCGTAGAACCCTGATTTGTTGTGGACAGCTGCTTGCGCCGTTGCGATTGTTCCCCACGCCAGGATCTGGATAATTAGCCAAAGCGCAGGTCCGATTCTGGATAGGACCATGTTGAAAGGTATTTCGAAGATCACGACGGCTGCGAGCATGAGCTGGTTTCCGGTGTTGACGTTGTCGTTGTTTATGCCGAGATCGTCGGTGAAGCTTGTTGTCATGGCGTAGCCTACATTTCCTCTGTCGAGCTGGAGGGCGAAAAGGCCGAGCATGAGCATTGGTAAGATGGTGAAGTCAATTCTGGCCATAAGTGTTAGGAGTGGCACATGGTATTGAGGGAGGATTGACGCACTTTCTTCTCAGCTTGACTTCATCCTTCTCAATCCAGTCACAGATAGGTAGTTGAGTTTGTGACTCCTCTACACCAGCTTTTGCAATGGAGTTGTCAACTGGGAGCTCATTTTGGGATGCTATGGCAGCCATGGTCAGAGGCAGAAAGATAATTAATCTGGGTGTAAGCTATACAGGTTTGGGGAGCTTGGTGATTTATATAACCCAATGCATTAGGGTAAGGCTGAGTGCATGTGGCTAGCTGAATGCCCCGCTCCACTGACGTGTTGAAGATCCATTGACTTGCTTCGAAATTGAGATGGCTGCTGAAGATCTGCACAATTACAGTAATAAATGCACTGAATTGGGTTCAGTACGTTATCTGATCGCCGGCTTGCGGCCCGGGCTAACTACTGTAAGCCATTTGATCCATCTTCGGTATAGCTGCTTTGGGCAATTAATCCTCGGGGAGCAAGAAAACACCGGGCCTGGACATAGGGTGTCAAAATAAACTTAGGGAAGACCCTTCTAAGCTTAGGCTAGATTTACCTAAATGCTTTTAGTGCTTAGGGTCAAGGTCCTATGTTTTCTTTCCTCCCCTAGCCAACCACCAACTCCAGACACATTGAAGCATGGCGATCTGGTGGGCCGCTGACCATGGATCGCCACTTTAGAGACCAAGATTAATGTTGGCGCATCAGCTTTTGCCCTGCAGACAATTGACCCTCAGTTTTCTACGAAACAGTTCTGCTCATGGCGGACCACGTGACATCCAGAACTTCCCCGCTCCTCTCTTTCCATGTCGCAACATCTGCTGTCAACCTAGCCACGAGAACAAATGGCACTTCAGGTCCCTACGATCGCAGAAATACGCGCATCCACTGAAGTACTCAGTCCCCCTGATTGATGCGTCAGCTACTGTTGTGAAAGTTGGCGAAAACTTCGCAGTCAAGTTCGGCCATACCGTCTCCTCCGAAGAAGCTAAGAAGTTGGGGCCTTCCAATTCATCTCATCCACCACCAAGGTTCCTGTACCGGAATTCTACGTGACTTTGGTGGAGCCGGAGACCGGGATCAACTTCATAGTTATGGAGTACATCGACGCCATGAGCATGGCCGATCTCTGGCCGTCGCTCCCAGCGCCTGATAAGCTAGAAATCACCAACCAACTTCATGCTGCTTTACAGGACTTGCGCAGTCTTGAGCCGCCCTCTTCTCTGGGCCCTCTCAACCGGCGGCCCCTCAAGGAAGGAGTCTTCTTGACCCCAGATCAGAACCCAGCCAGGGCAGGTCCTTTCAAAACATAGGAGGACCTTAATGAAGGTATACTCAAACGGCTAGCGGAGCAAGAACCCCAGGCACATCTCACACTCATACGGACACTCATCACTGAGACATTGCGAGACCATAAGGTTAAATTCACTCATGGGGATCTGCAACCAAATACATCGTTGTCAAAAAGACTGAACTGAACGATTCTCATTATGAGGTCAAAATTATAGACTGGGAGATTTCAGGTTGGTATCCGGATTACTGGGAATTTTGCAACGCTACTATCGCTGGTCGGTTTCGACCGGAATGGCTAGATCTGGTGCAGCATATCATACAGGTATACGTACCAGAGTACCTAATGCTCCAGACGATCCGCAGCCTTCTGTTCTGTTGAACATCAATTACCAGTACCGCAGCTCGCTTTGGTATCCTTAGAGGAGAACAGAGAAACGGCATAATTTTATAAGATAGTAGCGGATGTCTTGTTGAGACTACCAAAGATCTAGAAAAGATTAAGAGCCAGGATCTCGAAAGCTAAGCTTACTAGATAAAGCCACGTAAAGATCTCAGGCGTAGACTTCAAGCATCATTAAATAAAGAACAAATTCCTTACTATTTCGTTATTGTGATTCTCTCGTTACCCAACTCAGTCATCCGCCCATATCTACCCCACACTACAACAACCAATATTCATGCAGGCAGGCGTATGTCAAGGTTCTAACTGGACCACGTATACAATTCGCAAGATTACATTTCAACACAGCCTGATTATGCAGTCACATTACACAGCCACTAGTCTGCGTTGGAGCCCGACATGGTCAGCATCCAACCATTCTATAAGGGAGGCTCGTTTGCCACTTCAGCAAAATCCAGACGTCTCTTGGTATTACCCGTGATTACCCTCTCGTACCAAAATGGCCGAAGCCTTGGGCATCGCCGGCAGCGCTTTCGGAACGGTCTCCCTGGGAATCCAGCTGTTCACTCACATATCCAACTATCTCAATAGCGTCGAGGGCCGGGATGAAGATCTTGAGCGCGCAAAGAATTATGCGCTGGACTTTCATTCATCCTTAATCGCGCTCGAGACATTGGCTTCTACTACCGGTATTAGCGATGCCGACCTCGAAAGAGTGATCAACCAAGGCCAAGCCAATTGTGCGAGCGCTATCAACAATTTGTCAAAGATGGTTGCACAACTAAAAGGCCAGGATCCTATACCCAACAGTCGCGCTTCAAAAGCCAGGGCTCTCTATGTCAAACTCAAGTATCCATTCAAAAAGCAAAACTTGGACAACTTGGAGAACCAATTATTTAATACAGTCAGCGCTCTAAAGTTCGCCTTGACAATTTTGCAAGTGTAAGAGAAACACTACCAGCCGTCCGATAGATGCTAATTCCGACGATTAGAAAGAGTACCTATATTACTCAAATGTCCGTCCAAAGTATGGAACGGGCTCTTTTCAATCGACTCACTCGTTTTCCAGACCCTGACGGAGCAAATTGCAACAATGCGGTTCCCCATACGGATCAAAATGTCACCGAAACGAGTTCCGAGAGCACCATATGCTTGCGAGAACCGACGTCCAAGACGCCCGTGCCGGGAATTAGAGAAACAAGATACCAGAACGGGGCAATGTGGACGATTAATTCCTTCTGCGTCTGCCGAAAGAACTTTAAACGGCGCGAGCGGCGACAATGGGGTCCTTTTATTGTCGAAAATGAAATGAGCTTCACAGACTATCATTCACGTTGATGCCCGCTTTCAACGCAGCAACCCCTTGAACAACAAGCAAAGCGGACATTGAAATTTCCTATCCCTTTTACTGGAAGTCACTGGAAAACCTCTAGCAAATTCTCGCTATTCTTTACAGCAGGGACTGGTGGTATGGGTTTCGGGCAAAATATTGCCTGGGTTAAACTGGTCGACACAGATCAGTCCCCTTCCTTCAAGATTGTACAAGTTGCGATGGATCAGTCACATTGCCTTAGCAGCGAGGATTATAACGCACTCTTATTATCATGTTACAGACGACTGAAGTGGTGTTTTACTAACAGGAGGGCTTCAATTACCGACGTAGACCAATATGGTCAATCAATCGTCGACGTAATAACAAGCATTACCGTTGTATGTTTCTTGTAAGCTTTTAACTAGACCAAGACTGACTTATCTCTACTAGAGTAACATTTCAGCGGAATACTCTTTGACTGGTGGCGCTCTGCCAGTCTTTTGTATGTTGGCCCCTTTCATCGATCCAGCCATACATCTAGGATCAAAAACAAGGTAGGTCTTTAGCAAATAAATATACGCATCCATTGTGTAGAATTACTTTTAGAGAATTGAGATTACTAATTGAATAATTTGTGTAGGTCACCACTCCTAGCACAACTTTGCCAAAATTTAATAACACCAAATCCCACCGTGCCTGGCGAATTAATTAGCTCTCTCCTATCTAGGTGTGATGACTCTGCAGGCCAAGATTGCAAGTCACCATTTGTCTACTGTAGCCTCAAGGAACAGTTTGACTTAGTTAAACGCTTTCCACAGATATCCAATTGTGAGATTCACTTGGCTAACATTGATTCTTGGGTATTTTCTAACCTTGATAGATCTAGAATATGGTCAACTCAGTAGGCTGGTCCTCATGGAAGATCAGAACAGGGTTACAGCCCTCCTGAACGAATATCCAGCATCTATCAATGAGATGAATCATCTTGGTCAGACGCCTGTACACATTGCGGTTCAGACTCAGAATGCGACCATCTTGAGCGTACTTGTCAATCATGCAGATGCCAAGGTGTTAAACACTAAAGATAATAACGGTCATTACGCAATCGATCACGCGATCGACGCATTATGTCATGCTCTGAAGTCTGGAAAACAATCGACACCGACAGTATGTAACGGTTGCGAAGTCCTCAACGTCCTACTCCGCTCTGAATCGGCGATTTTTACAGATTCTGTCCAAATGGCCATGCAACAACCGGAGAATCACGAGATCCCTATCTGCATAGAGGGCCAAAAGAATATCATCCGCAGTCTAGCCTCCCGAAGGACGAAGCTGAAAACAATAGGACAGTGCGAGCTCACGCCAGCAGAAAGACAACAGTTGAAATTCTGCCAAGCCGGTATATTAGATCAAAATGCGGCTCAGACCCAACGGTTCCTGGAGGCAAAGAAATTTCAAGTTCCGATGCATTTGAAAGTATACGACAACCGTGAGAGTCCAGAAGATTCTCAATCAATCTACCTATTCATCTCCCATGGCGATGTTGCTGAATTTGCCCTTCAAAGTGGCTTCCTTATGCCAACGACGTTATTTTATGACGTATTTCGCTTGCTAGCGGAACGGCTGGACTTTATGACTTTTGCCCCTCGAAATCAAAACTCCTTGTTGTTATCATATATCTGTTGGCTGGTTGACCACGGGGGGAATCTTCACTCCACTGTCCCGACTCTATGGGGCCATACAACAGCAGCGCACTACTTCATGGCCTACCTCGGCACGTGCAAAAGCCCATTTGAACATAGACTTAGGGCCTCTCTCTCTCCCCAAGTCTCAAGTATCATTTTTGAGGAAGATAATACTGACGACTGCCGATGCCGATGCTCCCCAAAAGGATGCACACCTTTGACCAAATTCCTAGCAATGGTAAATTGGGAAGAGTATTGGCTTCCTACCTTTGAGCTTTCACGTACCATCCATATTGTCCTTAGACACCTTGAATATCTGTGCGATATACTAGACCACGTTGGCTACGACCTAACCAAAGAACATTGGATTGATGGAGCGACTATGCGTCACTTTACGTTTTTTATTCTTGAACTTCGCCATACTTGTTGCTGCTTACGTACCGGCGGTGGTGCTGAGGCCTCTGGCCCATTGTCTACAGTAGATCGCCGCGAGATTGAAGAGGAAGACAGCTCGCTGCTAGAGCGATTTGAACAGCTCGTTATGGAGTTTGAAATGGAGCGTGGTAATTATGCTGATCTGTTATCTTTTGCACGAGAATATTGGGCTCCTAGGATGGAGGCTGTTCATCAAGAAATCGAGTCAAATGTTTTGACGGAGACTCAGCGAGAGGCAGCGGAGGCAGCTGGAGTTGTATGGGAGTGTTATGGCCCACGGCTTCCACTTTGTAGCGATGACGTAAAGATAGATACAGAGAAGGAAGAGGATGTAAGTGATTTGGAGAAAGTTCTAAGGGAGCTGGATGAAATTGCTACAGATCCAGCAAGGCCAAGTGTTGTATAGAAAAGGCCAGTAGTTAATAGCAATCTCATTATTATAGAATTGGTTTTAGATGACAGGAAGCAAAGGATCGACTCAAGGATAAGGCAAATAGGGTTTAAGAACAGAATTCCGCACTATTTCGACGTTGTGATATCAGCCCAACAACACTGGATCTCTGAACGCGACCAGTCCGACCTCAGCAACGCAAGCTGCAACACAAAGCGAAGAGGTTCAGCCCGAGGCTTAAGCTAAAAACCCAGAACAGCTCAATTTAGATAATGATGGCTCGGGATTGTGGGAGAAAAAGGCCACTTAGCAAGTAAGTCTTTTCATCTACTTTGCAACTTATTGATGTTGCCATGATTGCGAGACGGTTATCAAATTGACCAGTAATTCTCATGCCGAATGAGAAACACATCACGAAACCCTCCCGTCATTTCTCTTGGGACGAGGAACATATCTTCATAAGCCTGTTTTTAATTAAGAAGGTCACTGCGTGCAGGTAGTTGGCATACCAGTCAGCTTTGGAGGGCGCCTAGCGCAAGCCCCTAGCAATTCTCAAAGAGGAAAGTTGCCAATGAAAAGTAGCCACCCCACCAATCGACGGTTGGTAGGTATCTCCGCTCACGTCGTGGAGACCTACCTATTTTGACGAGACCATCTTCTCGAGACTGATAGAGAACAACGCGGGGTATACCAATTGGTAAAGGAGTGATAACAAGAGGAAGCATATAATAGACAACAAGAATCAAGAGTCTCATCATAAACATTCATCTCATATCACTCATTCATCCAAGTGTCTCATACAAATCACATCATATCACAATGGCTCCCCAAGAACTCACAGGCATCCTAGTGGCCCTCATAACCCCCTTCAAACCCGACGGCACAGTCGATCTCCCCGCCCTCGACGCCCACATCCAGCGTCAGATCTCCGCCGGCGTGCACGGCCTAGTCCCCGGCGGCAGCACCGGTGAATTCACTGCCCTCACCCTGCAAGAGCGCAAAGATGTTCTCGACCAATGCGTCAAGTCAGCCGCTGGCCGAGTCCCCGTCATCGCTGGCATTGGCGACCTCACCACCTCTGGTGTTGTAGAGCTCGCTAAGCACGCTGCTGAAGTTGGAGCCGCTGCTACTATGATTGTGCCGCCGTTCTACGATGCCCCTAATCTGAAGCAGTTGAGGGAGATGTTTGGGGAGATTTATAAGGAGAGTGGTTTGCCGATCATGTACTACAACATTCCCAGTGCGAGCGGTGTAAGCTTATCACCCGCGGAAATCGCTGGTCTTTCAGATGTTGGCGTCAAGTATCTCAAGGATACTTCTGGAAATGCACCCGCTCTTACAGATCTCCTCTTCCACCATCACAACGACATCACCGCCCTCAACGGCTGGGATACACTGACCTTCTACGGTCTCTGCGCTGGTGCCAAGGGCTCAGTCTGGGGAACCACCAATGTCATTCCCGAGCTTTCAGTGCAACTTTGGAACGCCATCGCTGTTGATGGTGATCTGAAGAAGGGACGTGAGCTCTGGTCCAAGATCTTTCCCGTCTGCAAGTTTCTGGAGGCGCATCACTATGCTGCTGGTATCAAGACTGGTATGGAGTTGCAGGGTTGGAAGACGGGGGGTCTGCGAAAGCCTTTTGCTCTTTTGGAGGATGATGAGAGGGCAGAGCTTGCGCAGCTTCTGAAGGATGCTGGTGTCAAGTTGGCTTGAATGGACGTGACTTTGCATTATGGAGTTTAATGATTAAAATATTAAAATAGACAAAATCGCTTTATGAGAGTTTAATAGAACATGTCGTTGCAAGTGTGAGAACCAAATCAAGTGCCAATGCCATATCTATGCTAGGCTCTCCTGCACGAGGCTCTGCCAACTCGTAGTCCAATCCCCAGACTGCTTCCTCCTCTCCCAAATCAACGGCACAACAACCCCCGCCGGCCTATTCGTAAAATAAACGCCCTTATCATCCGTAACCCCCAAGCACTTCAACGCTCGCTCCTGCAAATCAGGACTAACAGCTTCACAAGCCGCCACAAAAGCAGGCCATGCCAGACTGGTCGCAAAATCCTGATCATCGATCAGTTCACTCAGACACGGCTCAAGATACTCGAGCGTTTTACGGACAAGGTCTTGCAGGATCATGGCGTTCATGTCGTAGACTCTTCGGTAGAAGTAGATCACCAACGCTTGGTGGATTGCGAGTGTCATGGAGCGGACTTGGGGATGGCGGACGAGATCTTCGTCGCCCGTTGGTATTTTGACGGGTTCGGTGTGATCGAGGGTTGAGGGCCATGCCCAGATTCTGTTTTCGAGGGTTTTGGTGTGTTTGGAGAGAGCTTCTGATATTGAAGGATTGCAGCGTGCGACAGTCTCAAGACGATTTTTCTCGTTGGACAATGAGACCGTTTGTGACAAGAGCGTCATGAGAGATTCTGGTATCCCATAAATAACCGGATAAAGAGTTTGGGTCCACCGTCCTTGAACTTCAAGATGGATGTCATTGTATCCAAGCTCATCAGTTTTCTCCTGGGCTGGATCAAGACCCATGTTCAAGCCCTCTTCTGTAATGCGGAATGTTCGGAATTGCTCTCGACCTTGGATCTCTGAAGAGCTTTCGGGAAGGGGTTCACTCCAGAGGGATATACTCTCTGCGATGACGCGGAGGTGGGTGTACATGTGGTGCAGAAGACGTGACTTGAAGGGATTTTGGGCTTGGTTTGCTAGACCACGAAGACGGATGAGGCGCTCTGCATCAAGAAGGAAGATACGGAATGCACGAGCTCCGTTGTGTAACTGACTCTGTTAATGCTTGGTCATTACATCGGAAATGAGGAACTTACCGAAGTCATCGCCATTGCAAGGATAGCCATCAAAAGCTCCTTATAACTCGCCTGTCTCGGTCCAAACATCTCATGCTGCAGCGCCTGCCTAAGATGATTCTGCGCTCTCTCATGATTCTTCAACCCAATCTCCTTCCAATCCGCCGCCAAAGAATTCGGCGCCTTTGACATGTGCAGTTGCAGGGCACTATGAGCAAGCAGAGTATAGAATATCGAAGAGCGGGTATGAGAAGCTTCATTCCATAGTGATAGCTCAGCAAATGTCTCAAGGGCACAAGGTAGAAAGATGATTTCCCAAGGAGACTTGCGTTTTGCCTGCATGGTTGAGCGTTGGCCGGCGATATGTTGTCTGTAGTGGCGGAGTAAGGGCTCTGCTTCTTCGGGGAGCCCGGAGGGGCTTGTGATGTTTCTCGGATATGGGACTACTTCGTTCATTGGAGGGTGAAGGCTTGGGTCGATGGTGTCTTCTTGCGCAGTGGTGTCGTTGCCCATGACTTGGGATATGAAGCCTGGACTGAAGAGGGCTAATCCTTCAGCACCCATTGGATCATCGACGAAGAAGTTTGCTATAGAATCATGCATGTTCATTTGGTCACCTGCTGTCATCTCTTCAGAGTTGATGCCGAAACTTGGGTCCAACGAGTGCGTGAAAATGTCGAGGTCGTCTTCGGGTAACTGATCCGGCCAATGTGTTCGTTGAATCTCCTCAATGAAACCATCAGTCTCAGCATACATGCTCGTCGATGTATTATCAGTGTTAGTATCCGGCGAGCACTCAGTCGTATCCAACGTCAACTCCTTCTCTTCGACAGACTGAAAGACTCCAAAAGGACCTCTCATCAACGCATCTCCAACATCACTCTTTTCACACGCAGAGTCAATATCCGCCAACAACGCCAAAGCCGTTCGTTTTCCCAAACTCCCCTTCAACTCATCACTCATCAACCGTCTCTCACTCTCTACATTCATCAGTCATCAGCCCCCAAGTCGGACCGGAGAACTTACCGGAGAATAGTGGATACCGATACTCCGAGCCCCGATGACTCTGCTGCAGCTCCGGCCTGACAGCATCATCCCTGATCCAAAACAGCCGTGCTCCATAACCTCCACACGCAAGCCCCAGCCGTTCACAGGTTCCACATTCGGGCTGAGCCTCGTCGCATTTTGCGTGGCGCGAACGACATGTTCGACAGCCTGTGAAAGTCCGTGTTCGCTCGACTTTTTTGGGCATCTTAGATAGGAAAGTGGAGAGAGATGAAGGGAAATTGGATTGATTTGGTTTTGGGTTGATTGCTTCTTCTCGTGAGGGAGACTGATCCCGGGGGAGGTTATGATATTGTGCTGTTAGTGAGATGGCGAAATGGGAATGTTTCCGCGGGGTGGGGTAGCCGCTTATCGGAGCGGCCGTGGCGAGGGACATTAGGAGGTTAGCTTCAGCCAGTCAAGGCTAAGTTCTGTCCGCTAGATTAAGCTCTTAGCTACAAGTCTTAACTGTAAATAATATATCTAGCTTATAACTTAGATATTATACTAAATAACTAACTAATTACTATAGCTAAAGGCTAAAAAGAGAAAAACCTAGATTATAACTCTTTAGCTACCCTTAAAGGTATATAAAATACTCTAATCTATTAGCTAAGAAAGATTAACTTAATACTATAAATACCTCTAATCTTGAAGATAATAACTTTTATAATAATAAGAGAAATCTTTACTTTATATCTACCTCCTTAAATAGTAGCTATTAATAACTATACTAATAAGGCTATAGTTATACTATAAGTTATAATTTAATATAAAAATACCTTTAAAAATATAAGTAGCTATAAGGCTATAGAAAGGTAATTTAAAGAAGCTATATTATTTATTTATATAAAGGACTTCTATTAGCTTAGCAGTAAATTTCTTATTAATCTTACTCTTTTTAACTATAAGACTATTACCTATATAGTAGCCTATAGTAAATTTCCTATAAGGGTTATTTAAGTTACTTAGTAAGAAAAGAGTATACTATTTACCTTAAAGAAAATAAAAAAATAAAAAAATAAAAAAAGGAAAAGGCTATAAAGCTATTATAGTAAAATCTAGCTTAGATTATATTTATATTTAAGGTATAGATAGTAATTTAGCTAAAAAGGACTTCTAGGTATAGTATATAGCTATTAGATTTATTAAAAAATACTAATATATAAAAAAAGCTTAACCTAAAGAAAGTTTTATAATAATATATATATCGGTGTGATTAGGGAAGAAGGTTTAGGGCAATTAAAAGGTAGTAGCGAAGTTAAGTTTATAAGTTAGTTACAAGGTTAGAAAATACACTTTGGGTTTAATACAATAGCTAGTTAAGTGTTACGACCTAACGGGAGAAGCGCTTACGTTACGTAGACCTTACCTTATTTTCACTAATTAGCAACTAACTTACGCTTAAACCCTGTATATATTATAAGCCTTAGATATAACTTATAATATAGACTTATAACTTACTATAAGCCTAACTTATAATACTATAAGCTACCTAAGTATATATATATATTTATTTAGTACTAGATAGAACTTAGCTTACTAGCTATTAATAATACTTCTTTACCTTAATAAGCCTTACCTATACTATTAACTATTAAGAAATATAACTTTAAACTAATATACTTAGTATAATACTCTATATAATCTGTAAATATAAACCTAATATAGACTAGTTTCCTTATTTAAAACCTTAATTATTATATATTAATAGCTCTTATTTAGAATATATTACATTAAATAACTAAGTAATATTATACTATTAAGATATTTAGTAACTATAGTCTAGTACCTCCTTATACTAAAGAACTACCTAGTCTTACTAAGATAATAGCTAAGATCTATTAGCTTTATAATACTATCTATAATATAAAAGTATATACCTGTAAATAAAACGTAGTACTTATAGGGAATATATATAGTAACCCCTAAATAGAATAAGATATTAAAAAGGCATTAAAACTGCCTAAGCTAAAACCCTTTAAAGGATAAGCTATAAATATAGTTCCTTTCCTAACCTAAATAAAAGGCTACTTTTACTTATTCCTAACTAAACTAAATACTACTATAAAGAAAGTACTCTTTACTATACTTTTAATTTAAGGAAATACTAAGAACTAGTTTAAACCTATTCTTAGGGACTACCTAAAGAATAAAGAGATTATTTAGGATTAAAAGACTATTAATATCTTTACTAATTAGTATAACTTTAAAAGTATACTTAAAGATAACTTTAAAGTAGTTAATAAGGAATAATAAGTAGTTACTAAAATTATAATACTTAAGTAAACTTATTTATATACTATATATTTTGCTAAATTTAAATAGCTTATATCTAAGACTTAGTAAGATAATAAAGCTCTTATAAAAGTCTATTACTAAGGACTTAAAGAAAAGGTTAAGGATAAACTATATAAAGCAGACTAACTTAATAATATTATAAAGTATATTATAATAATAATCAAGATTAATAAAAGATAGTATAAATATAAAAAAAAAAGGTCTATAAAGATAAAATAAGGAAATAACTTTAACCCCTATTACTTAAACTAAGGATATAATAATAACTAGGGTAATCCTTAAAATTAAGGACTATAGTAAGGTAACTATTATAATAATACCTTATATAAAATACAGTTAGGCCCTATAATACTAGGAGCTATATAACTAGATAGCTATAAATAAAGACTATAAGATATATCTAGATATAAGTACTATAACTATAATAACTTTAAATATATAGCATAATAATGCCCAGAGCTATATAAACTATAAGACCCTAACTAAGGTAGGTAGACCCTAGGACTAATATAATAGCTTAAACTATAAATAGCAGCCAGAACTTAAACTCTAGGAATAACCTAAAGTAAATATAATATACCTAGCATTAAAGAAATAAGCATTAAATAGGTAAAGCCAGAACCTTATATATTAGGATAAAAGGGGGATAAAAGCATTACTAAAAAAGAAAGAAAGGAATATAAAAACAGAATATAAAAGGAAAGTTACTATAGGTATATATAGGACCTTAAAAAGAAAAAATATATCTAAGTATAATAATAAAAGCAAAAAGATAAAGTAAGGGAAAGGAAAATTAAAGAATTTAAAAAATAAAAAAAACTTAAAGAACCTTAAACCTTAGGAATAATAAAATAAGGAAAAATAATTACCCTTAACCTAGAACTATTATAATTATTACAGATAATAAATAATATCTTAATTAAAACTAAACTTACTAAGAAAGAGGCAATATAGGAATAAGAAACTATAGATAGAAATAATATCTAATAATCTTACTACTAATAATCCTAAAGTATAGGATATAAAGAAAGATTAGTACAGGTTATAGTATAGTATCTCTAGAAATAAGATAAGGAAATTGTAAGAATATAAACCTAAGAATATAAGAAAATATATAATAAATAAGGAATTAGATATTTTTTAAATATATAATAAACTCTGTATATAAGGAGTAAGAGAATATACCAATATAAAAGAAAAGTATAGTCTATATAAAAGCCTATTATACTAGCAATATACTTAACCTACTATATAAGGAGCCTGATTTTAGTATATAAGATAATATCCAGATAATACTAATAAATCCTAGATATAATAAAATCTTATAGGTATTATATAGGTACTATTAGTATAAATATTATAAATAAGAAAAACTAAATAATAATTATTTTCTAGTTACTAT